>NC_057811.1:304845530-304913030 GCF_018294505.1 Triticum aestivum | reverse complement strand
TTTCACACTTGTTGTGTCTATAAAAGATTTTCTCATAAAACACTAACAGAAGTGTTAGAGGGATTCACTTTCGATAAGAATCCAAAAGCAAGTTCCCTATACTACCTTCTTTCCCTCCTCTGTTTCTGTCTTTAAGAGGCAGTGCATCCGGCAGGAATCGAACTTACTTTTTGACCCATTTTGCCTTTCTAGGTTGGTGGGCGCTTTCACCATTCAGCCATGGATGCTTTAGCGAGTGAACTAGGTTTTTATTTGAGAGCGAACTAGGTTTTTAGTGGTATTCCTTCTCGAGCTTCTATTTCTTCCGTTAAGGGAGATTCGGGAAAAGATGGAATAGGAAGACGTGTTTCCAGAACGAACAAGATACGGGTAGAGAAGGGGAAGTTAGCAAAGTTAGACAAGATTGGAATGGGCATAGGAACATGTATTGATGTACCAGATCGGCTAATGCTCCTAGGTTGATGCGATGTATTCCACCAGTTGACTGGAGACTTTATTATTGGTATATCGATCGGTCCAGCACGGATTGAAATAGGAGCCGGTTCGACAGGAAGCTTTTGAAAATGCAGTGCACCCAGGTAAATAAGGAACAAGATGAATACAGAAGTTAAACGAGCATCCCACACCCGAAAGGTACCCCACATAGGCCTTCCCCGAAACCCCCCAGTCACTAACGTAAACAAAGTAGAAAAAGCACCAATTTCTGTACCGGTTCCGGAAGAACGAAGAAAAAGGGGATGTTTTGTTAATGGGAACAAGGAACTGTTTATAGCTGTCGCGATATAAATAACTATACTCATCCGAGCCGCAGGAACATGTACATACGAAATACGAGAATTTCCACCTTGTTGAAGATCTGGTGGTGCTACCCGAAGACTTAAATGAATAGCCATCGCTGTTAAGAACAACCGATGCCTTATGTATATTGGATCCGCTCTTCTGTTAGCATGAACGCATGAATGAGATTCTATTCCTCTTCCTTATTCTTCCTAAATAGAACCCCCAACCTAGGTGCGGAAGTAAAATAAATCCTTGTTTGTACATCGCTGAACTTACATACCCGGGCCCGGCTCAACATTCTTTTAAAACAATCGAATAACGACTTTTCCATGACTTGGCCATTCAATCTTGTGAACTAATCGAGACCGAAATTGGATAAAGAGATACAAAAGGAGAGGAATACCCAATCGATGAAAGAACATGAAACCCTTTTGTTTCTATAGAGGTACGGGAAACGGTTGGGGCAATAAAGTAGGTGAAGTGGTTGGATTTTGCGAGCTGTTCCAACCACTGCTGGATGTGATTCCAAGAGCCGAACGAGAATGAATACCACACAGAAGAGTCAAGACCGGGCCCCCTAATAGAATGTTTAACCGATCCATTCCGGATCGATCGAATTGGTACGGAAGTTGTAACATGGGAAAAGCACAGAAAACACGACTTATTTGATTAACCCGGTGACCTACCAATTGTAGAAGTAGGATTTTTGGCAAGCAATAAGCACTTAAATAATACAATTCGAGTGTACCAGATTCTTTATCATTTTGAGGAAAAGGTTCGGGAGGAAAGGGAAACAACAGAGGGATCCGAATCGAACCTAAATGGGAATGACATGAAAAATCTTTTTCAAAACCTATCATTAAGGGCGTGACGACGATATACGAGAGGAATAAAAAAACTCGTGATTGGTGTGGAGGGGAAGATATGCTTATGAAATTGTTCAAGAAAGAGTCATCTCATTTCCTTACTTCTGCGTTCTTTCGAATTCATTCACTTTGACGGCTGGCGCTACGCTAGCTTTGCATGATTAGCTCCGACAGAACAGGTACCG
The DNA here is from genome assembly GCF_018294505.1 of Triticum aestivum. NCBI lineage: Eukaryota > Viridiplantae > Streptophyta > Magnoliopsida > Poales > Poaceae > Triticum > Triticum aestivum. Next base: position 304,911,199 of record NC_057811.1, on the reverse strand, counting down.
CATTTCCTTAGTTGGATCCGCTCTTTCTCTCTCGTGTAGTTGTTGCTTCCGGCTATTTATTCAGTCGTCAATCAGCATTGATCCGGGTAGTTAGTCAGTCTCTCTCTTTTTGCCCGTCCTTCTCTATCTATGAAATTCCTAATTCAGGGAGTTCGCTTTCCAATATCTAAATGTTCATGCAAAGCAACAAACTAAATGCAAGAACTGTCACGCAGAAGTCACACAGTATGCTGATCATTCTGAAATGATAAAAAGTATGGGATTTCATAAGAGATTCATACATAGAGATCTAAACTCATGGAAGGGCCCGGCCAGCAAACGAGATCTCTTACATCCAAAGGACCATGCCAATCGAAGATGAACCATTCACCGAGCCGAGTATGTGCAAGACAAGACATGGCTAGATAAGTCAAATAGAAGATATTGCTTTTACACGAGCAACTCTTTTCTTCATGTGGGTACAACCCACTTTTCCTTTGATGAAATGCGAACACAAACTTCAGGCATCCAAGAAAGAAGTCAAGATAGAAATCGAAGCATTGTCCTTGGGTTGAAGATCAATTCATATCGACAAGACTTTCCATTCATCTTTTTGTTGATATTTGGATTCCGTTTTCAAATAAAGTCATCTTGTAGTTAGAAATCACCTTTAGAATCATCAGCCTCTGTCCCTACACTGACTCGCTTATCCAGGATTGATCCTCACTACGGTCCTTTATTTTTAAACGAGGATAGGTCTCTCGCGGAACGAGGTGTAGATTGAGAAGAAAGATGAGCGTATGGTCCATACTCACTCGGGTTCAAACTTATTTTGCAGGGACAAATGGGTACATGCCTGTAGATCTTCTTCTCACAGCGAGCACTTGATTATGGAGCCTGATTCTATATATTATTTATGGATTATTATAGAATCTATCTGTTTCTGCAAATCATAGTGGGAATCCTATTACCGATACCTAAACGTTTTCTTTGTCGAAACAGAAAGGAGGGAAATTGGATAACCGACGACACGAGTGTCCCGTTCAACGTTCCGCTTCACTCCACTGTTAGATAGGCAATTCAATAGTTGCCGAGGAAAGGAGTTCCCCTTCTCTTGGCCAATTGACGTTCTGCTTCAATAAGTCATGACCTTCACTCTCCTCAAGTGAGGAGGGAATATTGTTTGACCAACGAAAGCCTCACTAGTTCCTTCTTCCCGTTCACTATTCCCGTAGCCTGATACGAGTTATTTAGTTCATGTCTCCTTGTTCTTGGGAAGAACCGAAGGTTCATTCGTGGCACTCATAGACATAGTTGTATTTCAGACCCTCTTCTTTCCCTAAAAAGCTAATAAATCAAAACAAGAGAAAAGCAGAAGCGAAAGCTCGAGTCGAAGAGTGGAGGTCGCTCGGTAACTCGAGTCGATCAGTCCCATTCATTCTTGCCCGAAACAAGTGGGCTATTCATTCCGGTGCCACCTTTGTTCAATCGAGTCCATGTTCTCTATTTCCCAAAACCCATTCGTTCACCGACCCGTGGACCAGAGGTTTAAAGCTTGGAATTGAGCTTTCTAGCTTCTTTAGTACAATCTTTTTGCGAGAGCAACTCCGGGTTCGTTCCTAAGACTACACTCACAGCTTTCTCTGTTTATGTTCCGGCATAGGAGATCTAGTGGTAGGATAGGGGACAGAGCTTTAGGGCTGTAGTAAACCTCATATGCGCGTGGCTTATCATAAGACCTTAGCCTGATGTCCTACCCAAAGACTTCAAAGGTAGTCACAGGACAACCTTTCCGAGTTCTAACTTCCAAACCTATAACTTGGTTTGCTTGCCTGCTTCCTATATGACCTATCAATCAAACAAATGTTCTAGTTCCGCGATACGAGCTTGACTGTCGCTCTGAGACAGTAGATTTCTTGGTTGGGGGTCCCTTTATCAAAGGCTCCCTTCCCTACTGATCATACAACAAATGAAGGTGGTTAGAAAGATGGCACATCGACCTTCTGTACACCCTGTTCGTGCTGCGGAACGCAGAAAATCCGCCTTCCTTGGAAAAAAAATCCTGACTCCGAAGTATCAAAGGAGACTTGGGTGGCGCCTTCTGAAGAGCCCTTCATTCTGCGACTCAGATAGGCTAGGATTCGTGTCTCAGCCAGAAGGGGTCGTAGGACTGACTCAGACAAAGCGTTAGAAGTACGATCTCCGAATCTATAAGCTTTGGCCTGCCTTCCTCCCTTATCTAATCTCTTAGGTAATAAGAAAGTGGTGTTAATTGTCACGCTAAGGAGCTGACCAGTGACATTTCTGTCTCAATTGAAGTCAACCTTACTATACTCGCTTGTAGGAGATCATCGCTCAGAAGGGCATTCTTTCGCTAGAAAAACAAGAGTTTGAAGATCACCCAACCCACGAAAAGGTCAGAACTCTCGATCTAGCCCCACTTTCTATAGCAATTTATTGACATGTTGTTTCGAATGTCCTTGAAAAGGCCTACACACATACCCTGCCACTCGATGTGTAGTGGGTTTGTTCAGTAGAGATGGTAGAGCGCACAAGTATTGGAAGGAAAGTTTCACGCTTCTTAAAAGAGAAAAAGTCTGTATTGAACTATGATTTGAATTCCTTTCTTATTAGTTTCCAAGTGAAAAAATTTCATTGCCTTGATCAGAGCCTTTAAGCCTTTTAGAAGCGAGCATTTCCGCAGCTTCTATTTTTCCTAAAGCTAATGAACCGAATGGAAGAGAAAAACTTGGAATAAATAATAAAGAAGGAACCAACAAGAAAATAAAGAATTGTTCCAACCTCGGCTCGGGGTCTGTCTGGAAATGGAAAATAGTTCTCTCTCTCATCTGGTCTCGCCACAGTGACAAGAAAAACAAGTGAATAATTGGAATAGAACGCAATCGTCAACCAAAATCGGGTAGGATGTATTATAAAAGAAAGCCTTGCCTCACTCGCAAGTGAGGACCTCACCCCTCCTTCCTCATTTATTGAGAATGGAAAAAGACAATGTTCATTGCTTCCTCAAAACAAGAGTTCCACGGGCGGCTGCTCCTGAACGAGCTGCTCATGCTCAAACTGATCAACATAAAGTGGAAAGTGTAGTAGAGATATTACTCGCAGTACGAGAAGGAAGAGAAGATCTAACCTCTCTACTTGACACCTCTGAACCAACTTCATTCCTAGCTAAAACAGGAAAGCTGAAAGTACTCAAGCTTCAAACTCCTTCCTAACAGCCCTACCGATAAAAGGAATAATGCTTCAAGGACTATATGACTAGCTCTTATACGAGTTCCTGGTAAACCACTACTTGCGTAAAGTACTCCGCTCGCTCCCCTACTCGTTTAAAGTATTCCACTCGCTAGGATCTTAGTAAATAAGCTTGCTCCTTACCATTCCTTCCTAGCTTTGAGAGCAATACTACCTGTAATAATACAATGAACTTATCCTACTTAGGGAACAGGCTGGCATAAAGGGCAAAAGAGAAAGAGTTACACCCGGTCTAAAACCAGGTGGTGTTACTTTCTTGCTTCCACCTGAACCTGCTTGCAGGCCTTATAGAAAAGTATTGTATAAGATAACTAGCTTGACAACAGGAATTCTCTAACTTACTTGTAGATAACGAACTTGCTGAAGGAGGTTAAGATAGTTTTCCGTTAATGGGGAGAGAGAAAAAGAGTCCTCGCTTTCATAATCGGTAATCAGAGTCCAGGCTTCCTACACCCATATTTTACGACAACCTATGAACCGACTAACTCAACAACTGGCCTTAGAGAAACTGTCCTAACTTATCCAAGTAGTCCTAATAAATGGCCATGATGAAATACTCTTCCTTTCCCTGCGGCACTCGCTTGAAGGACTCGAAAGCTGACTAATGCTGATAGGAAAACAGAGCTTCCTTCAAACGCTGATCGATACCATCCACCAGAAGAAAACGTGACCGCAACTACTTCCCGAATCAGTACCGTCTGGAGGCTTTGCATCTGTATTTGGAGCTGGGCATGCATCCATTGATTCTAGCACTTGGAGCTTTGAACGCTGGAAAGAGAAATACAATCTCCGCCCTACAAGTGGATCGATAGGTTCATACATCTTGTAGTCGGTGCAGTTCTGGGAAGGAATGGGCTAGTATGACTTCTGGTTTAGTCAGCAGTTCACTTCTCCCTTCTTGTCCACAAACAAAGCAAACTAGAAACCTACTTTTGCTGAAGACAGTGCTCAATGAGAGGAGGTGGGCAAGTATTAGTTAAGGGATATCAGGAAGGATGTCAAAGAAAGGGGAAAGAGCTTCATCGTCGATTAGCAATTGAAAGTAGGGGAAACTATGATTCTATCGAATGTGTGTATCCATTGGGGCTAGTGAAAGATTACGGTAGGGGAACCCGTTTCACTACTGACTTCGTGTATGAGTGACAAAAAGTCAGGGCATAATAGCCCCTTCAAAGTAGGGGCTTCACAACCCGCTTCTCTTCCTTAATTTAGTGAATGGTGGGTGCGCAAAGTCTTGAGTTTTGGACCTGTTACGGACAAAAGGAGAAGACAACCATTGTACCGATCCACTACTTGAATCTACGAGGACTAGTTTAGTCGGATCTATTGTTTTACCACTCACTAACAGGACTTTCCTGCTTAGGATTGATAAGATAAGAAGATCGTTTTCTTTCTCTTGCTCTGTATAATAGAAATAGTGTACTAAGGTAAGTTCCATTAAGTTAGGGCTGGTTAGTGAAGTTCATTAAGAGGGAGTTCTAGTTAAGTATGCCCATAGCTCTTGCTTCTAATTGGTTAGTGCAGGATACTACTCTCCCCGTTCAGTTCTGGAGAAGAGAAAGGCTGCGTTCCTTCTTTTCTTTCAGATAGTGGGATGCGTTGATCTGCTCAATCAAGAAGATCAAGTCCTCCCGGGCAAGGCGAACCTAGTGGTTTCTAGTTCAGTGCAGCCTTTTCCTTAGAGCTATTTGACAATGGGCCCAATGAAGACTTCTTCCCCCCGAGGATAAGTCGATACTAGTTTCTGGTCTGCTTTGGAGAGTAGAAGTCAATATTTGTTTCTGGTCTGCTACTGAACTTCGCATCGCACTAACTAATAGCTAGCAGCCTCACGGATCTCCTTATTATGTGCAGCTAAAGCGGGGTGTGTGCATTGTTCAACTAGAGCCGAGGAGGACAAAAGAATAAGGAACAATAGGTTCGCTACCCGATTTGAATAGTTTCCTTGATTTGAAATCAATCCAATATCCTTTTGAGAATCTAGAGTGATATCAACAACCTCCTAGTTGAAGTACAGACGAGGAAGCAACCTATTAGTTTCAGTCCAGTCCAGGAAAGGAGCGGAGCCTATTGATATAGCTTAGTAGAGCTTCGCCATGATAGCAGTTTGTTTTAACAAGTAGTAGGAATGCGTGCTGATGTGCCAAATCTCCTCGTGCTCCTTCCGGATAGTCCGAAATCTAGGGGTAAAGGAAAGATCAAGGTTTTCTCCTTGATCAATCGACTTGCCTGCTTCCTTTCATCTGGCCAACCGTTCCTGTATCATTAGCTAGATCTGTTATGTCAACCTCAGAGACAGATGCTTATGTAAGAAGAAGGTATCCCGAGGGGAACATGTCAAGTATCCGCCTGGCATCGAACTCTACTTTCTGTATGTTAATGAAAGGTTTAGACTAAAGCGGGGTAGTGGAATCGATCAACTCATCAGGCTCATGACCTGAAGACTGCAGGTTCGAATCCTGTCCCCGCCTAATCACGTGTACGATTCAATGAAATAGCTATTTGGAGTCCACTGATGATTTGCTAATTGTTTTATGATCCTTGACTAGCTATATAGACCCTAGGAACTTGCATGTGCTATTACTGCTGTATAAAGGAAAGGTGGCTCACGTTACCACTCTCCCCTATTCCTACAGGAAGGAAGAGTCCATCAAATGCAAGTCGCTACCAGTTTCCTATTTTGGATGAATACCATCGCACCATTTGACCTCGAAGTAACGAGTACTCAAGGAATCCTCTTGAATTCCAGTCATGATGATCGGATACCCGGACTACATCACCCTCATCAGGAAGAAAAGAGAGAGACATGGAGTAAAATGGATTCAAAACTGCCGCATTGCAAGTGAACAAAAGAAACCAGTGGAAATAGAAAGAGAATGAACAAGTGTATCAATTCATGAGTTAAGGAATACTATTGGGAAGATTGGGTGACTAATATCCTAAGAAAACGATCTCTTGCTTCCCTTGAAACATGCTGAGAGGACCATTTCGATTAGTGAGAAGCTCAGTTCATGGGTCATGATGACAGATCATATCGTGTACCAGTGCACTGTTCTTTATAGATCTATGTTCAGTGAACAAGAATGTAGTGAGGGGTGCTACTTTAGTGTTATTCCTAGACTGATGAAGTGAAGACTTTAGGCCTTGCTAATAGTGGACCAACTGAGAATGTTTGTTTCTCTTTTTTGTAGATATCTCAATATTCCTTGAAAGCCTTATGAATGGCGGCGAGGATGTGGAAGAGCTAGTCATATAGTCCTTTAAGCTTGATTCCTTTTATCGGTTAGCAAGGAGTTTGAAGCTTGAGTACTTTGAAGAGCATTTAAGAACAACTCATAAGCAATGCCAAGTGGCAGAGATGACTCGAGGGACCTCGTCAGATAAGCATATCCTATGGTAAATGTGGTACCTGGTCCAGTCAACTTGGAAGTAGAAACTGACCACTAGTGGGTGTCAATTAAAAAGTCACTCTGTGGCTAAAGCTTCTACTGCTATCGGCAGGGCTTAGTCTCTTGTGGTTCATTTCCGCCGGAGAGCATCTGTTTGAATAATTAGCGTATATAGTTGATCACTCTAATGACAACGGATTCGATTCACAAATTTCTCGTGATTGACTGAAGGAAAGGTTAGCGACTCCTCTCCCTACGGAATCTCCAGTAGAGCCATTGCATAGCTGGCAGACACGATGGGCTCAGGGTTTCGACAGCTGTTCATTCCGATCTTAGGTCTCGCTCAGCGAATTCAGAAGGGTTGGGTCCTTTGTCAATGACTTACTTTCCTAGTAGCAGAGATGCAAGAATAACTACTTTCTTCTGCCAGGCGTTTCTTTGTTGCCAACTGAGAAATAATACTCGTTTTTATCAGATGAGGGGGAGTGTCTTTGTTTGTTCAACGTGCAGATCCGGGAGGAAGGGGCAGGACTTGTTGTTCGGGCAGTCTAGTTTTGTTTTTGTTTGGTGCTAGTGTCCCAGTGAAGGAAGTAGGGCTTGCTGTTCCAACAACCGCTCTCTTCTCTCTCCGCTCCCTGATGTCTTCTCTTTGTCTTCGGTATTTTTTTTGAGGATTCAGATTCACTCATAACTATGAGAAGAGTGTGGGATGGAGGAATGGATTACGGAAGGAGATAGATTCTATATAAAATGGATTAATGTGGGTTTCGGAGATTATACTTAGTTCGTGGACATATTAGATACTACCTAATTTTCCTGATCTTCCGCCTAATAAAATAACGCAAAATAAAAAAAGTAGTACCATGAGCAGCTTAGACAAGAATGGATTTGGGAATGAAAAATAATAGTCGGCGAGAGCCGGAGGAATTGTTAAGTGAATGGGAGATAGATCGAGTGGGGCCTTGCAATAGCAGTAGATGCTATAGACGTGGTGTCATTATCAGCGATTCCTCAATCAATCAGAAGAAAGGGAATATAACCTGCCCCTCATTGTCCTTCAATCATGGTGCAATGAATATCGTAGATAGAGTGATTTCGATCTCATATAGCTAGCTTTCCTTTCAAAGTGAAACGATTTTCCTTTTACGTTGAGATATTTGAATTGGATTTTCTTTCACCACTACTATCATAACGCACAGAAAACACTGACGTTTCCGCTCACTTTCAACCACTGCCACTTTACCTGAGCACTGTGACGCAGTCGGTCAAGTATTGAGTTTCTGCTAGTATATCAAGGACTTATGAGAACTGAAAAGAAAAAAACGAAAAAAGGAATTCTCATAGTTCATTGAATTAAGGGAGGGCCATTCGTGGGGGGTTCGTGGAAGAGTTGGGTTCGATTCCCTTTATATGCGATGTGGCGAAAAAGACTAATTCAACGAATTATGCCATGCCAGCATTAAGATTTAAAACGTGTCGTCTACTTCCATGAAATGTTCGGAACAGAGAACTTTCTCTAATCCAACGCCGTATTCTCCGAAGATTGAGGAACAAGAGGAGATCCATTAAAAGAAATCTTTCTCGGAGAGAAAATTTAAACAGTAACATCAAATCACAAACTACACGAAAGTTGTCTCTTTATTATGGGGATTTACCCATAAGGGAGATGCACAGAGGAAGAGAACGAACTTCATATATCCCTTTTTTACTCAATCAAGAAACAAGATCGGACGTGATTCCGGTTCGTCTCCATTTTAGTGACACTCTTCTTCAAGCAAGGCAGCCGATAAGTCATCGAAGGGTTTGTTTGAATAATGGACTGGTAACCATTACTCATTTGAAAGTTTCCCACGGTGATCTAATATCTTTTAAAGAAAATGACGCGAGAACCCGCAGTTTTGAAATAAGGAGATCTTTCTATATCGACATATCAGTTGGAAAAATCATAGGCAAATTCCTATCGGCCATATCAGTTGGAAAAAGAAGAGGCAAATTCCTACCGGCCAGAATCTGGAGAAGAACAAAAAAAGAATGGTTCCGCTTACTCACAACTCAGAGGGGATGCCGCTTACTACTCAAATCCAAGAATTGCAAAAGTTGCGTTCTTATATGCAAGAAGAAGACTTTGAAAGAACAAAGAAGTTTGGATCCACAAAAGTATGCTTAGGCAGTTCCTTCGCTGAGCACAACAGAATGAAGAGGAATTTGTTTCATTTCAAATACTTCTTCTTATTGAAAAGAGGGAAGGAGAAAAACCGAAATCTTCCAACTCGAACAATAAGTCCTTTTGTAGAAAAGTCTTCTTTATATAGTAATTCGACCTATTGCTCCGGATCCCCGTTTACTAGGAAGATAAGAATCAAAAGGATCGAACTACCTACTCATTATTTGGAGGTGAATCATAGAACACTAAAAGCTGTGCTATCTTATGGACCTAACATAGGTCACATCCCTCACGACATAAGATTGAAAGATCCAAACCTTCCTCTTCGGAGCGGAAACGGACGTGGCCAAAACATATAAAAAAAGATCGGCCTAGTCGCTCATAGGGACATATCTATCCGGATAGAGAATAGTCTAGATCAATTTTGAGAAAAATCTCTCTCTATATAGATAGGTATCTCTGTGGATAGAGATAAAGATATGGATCCCTATAAATCAAAATATATGGAAAAGTGCACTTTTTGACTACTACTACTATTTCTTAGACTTTTTCAAGGAAACATTGTTTTTTCGATTTTGACTGAATTGGTCGGAGTGTAGACGAGCAAGTAGAGCCCAGGAAAGAGGTCAGATCGTCATAGAGCAGTCGACTATAAGTATAAGACTGCTGGCCTGAGAGAAGGCAGTCTCTCTCGGGAAACATGGCCCAATTTCTCTTCTTTCTTTTCACAAGGGCAACAATTGGGAATAAAACAGACCATGAACATGAGTTTAAAATGTAAAAAAAGGGAAGAGTGCATTCTCCACTTTCTTATCTCGAAATGCGTAATATAGTGATTTCATGTGTCTGTTTCTTTGAAAAGGTGGGTCGGCCCTTAGGGCAAACAGTAGTGCCAGGTTCCATTGTGAAACGGTCATTTGCCGGTGACCTTTGTCCGCTGTAGTACGAGTGACTGGCGCATCGCATCCAATCTCTCATGTCAATGAGTCAGTTAGAAAACAGCTCCAAATGAATCAGTGATTTCCCCTTTATTTCCCTCGGAGCGCAAGGGGAAACAAGATTGAGAATGAATTAAAACACACCAAATGTTTCATTTTTCCTATTATCAGTGGTCAGCTCTGATACAAACCAGGGGAAAAAGAACCTGGAACGCCTTCTTTAAGGCGCTACTATTTCTAGCGGCATAGGTGCTTTATCACAATACGAAAGATGTACATACGAGGACTACGATTCCTATTTAGAGATATTCCTACGAGCGATAGACATAGTAAGGAAATTACGTACGCCAATAACAAATACGAATACGAATTACGCCTACGAGCCTACGCAATGGCATGTTTTGGCGTATAAAGCTAAGAACGAGAATAGCCTACTGCCTCCACTCGGAAAAGGCAAAGGTATCCAGTATAGGATATCGATGAACGGAGGACAAGGAAAGCAGGCAAGGTGAACCTCCTTTGCCAAAGCCCTTTTGAAATACCTTCTTTTTGAACCTTTAGAAAATACCTGCTAGCTATCCCTAGTTTTTTTTAACCAGCTTTCCCCCAAAAAGGGGAGATCCGCTGCTTACTGCTCACGAAAACATACGACCTTATGGTCAAGTCGTCCGCCTATCTTTCTGATTTCATTCATTTTCCGATCGCATAAAAAGTCATGAGATCAAAAAAGAAATGTGAGAATGTAGTTACAGATGTAAAAAAAACTCAATATCTCGTTCTCTTGTTCTTAAATCATGAATTGGATGATGTGCGTTTCATCAAGTATGAACATATTGCATTTTTTGCTATGCAGTTTCAGTACCGGATCGACGTCCATTTATTTTTGTGTCCTCATCTGCATGTATGTCTGTGTTAGATAGGCTCTGGAAGGCCTTACTTTACTAACAGGTAGGGCGCATTACTTTTATTCTTTTTTTTGCTGCTTACCCGCATGTTTAGATTATTTACTTGCCCTTTCACTTTTTCTTCGGCTGTCACCAACTTTGTTCAATGCTAGTCCCTAACCCATGAATAAGGGTTCCGCTGGCTACCGGGTTTAGAGAAGTTTGTAAGCTCTTTCTCTTTTTTTGTTTTTCGCCACCTCCTGTGTCTTTCCGTTTAAGGTCTTTAATTTTCGGCATTAGCTTCGTTAGAGAAAGCCATGCGTGAACTACAAAGCATGGGATCCTGAACACCACGAAAGAAAGTGTACTACTTTTCAATAAGGTCCGACTTCAGAGAGGAGAGACATGAACTTGTTTTAGGTGTAGAAAAGGCATACGGTATGAAAGATTGATTGAAAAGAGGTAGGGACCTGTCTCGCTGCTAAGGGAGAAGGAGACCTCTATCGGAGCAAGCTAAAGAGCCCACTTTATATCGTCAATTTCAGGTAAGGCACTCGATCAAGCCTATACATCCGGGAATTTAGCTCCAAACCAAAGACGACTTGCTTTGCTGCATTTCTTGGGCCGGGGCTTTACTTGATTTTGGCGAAAGAAAAGCCATATGATCTACTTTCTGGTGCCGGTCCCTTCACAAAGATAGCCCCTTCTTGCTCTTATTCTTATTCTTATTCGGTGGAATACAAGAGTTCTGAAGCTCCTTTTTTTCAAGTGAAAGTTGCCTATCTTTCTTGGTTCGGAATCCAATCTAGTTGAAAACAAACAATTGCCCGATGGCAAAGTCAAATGAAAGGCTAGGAGTGTAAACCACGTACGAGCGTGGCGCAGAAAGCGAAATGTTTTGCAGCGAGTCAAGTGTAATACGATCAAAAGGAAATGGGGTCGATGCTAAAACTCAAACAGTTCCCCAGAGGGGGCCCCGGGTTGAAAGAGCGAGCTACATTCTTTCATAGAAGACAGAAAATAAGAGGACTGATGCTTTCTTACTTCATCTTAATATAGGGATTATAGCATTGGAATTATGGAATTTGAATGGATTGAGTACATCAAGATGAAGAAATTAACGTAATAAGCGACATTCTCAAAAGATTCGGTCATGCCAGAAACCTCAGTGTGCATGGCACTAAAAAAGGGTACAAATAACCTGAGATGCAAGTAATGGCTAAATAGCCGGGGAAACACTAAATAAAGACAAGTGTCATCCGCACTTACTTGATTGATTGAATCGAGAGATGGAAATGCCATTGAGAGATTAGAAGGGATAGAGAAAATGTCAGATAGAGGTCGTGCTTCTGCTCAGTCCAAAAGAACAATCTGAGTGAGGATAAGGTGGTTTATGTTAGGGTCCGAGAAAGCAAGTTGACATGCCAATCCTAACAAGAATTCCACTCTTTCTGGTCATGTCAGAAACCACCTCTTGGAAAGCAGATCGAAAGCCAATCGTTTCAGAAGATGATGACCCTCTTGTGCTCCTACGTTCTTGCTAGTTGGTGGATGAAGAATAGGAGAGAGCTTACTTGAGTAGAAGATAACCCGCGAGAAGGATGTTTTGTAGCGCTTTCTCATACAAAAGGAAAAGGCGTCACGACCGAAGATAAGGAAAGATACTAGCTTTTCATTGCTCTGTCGCGCCACCCCTCCTCCCAGAGCCGGTTCTTATCCATAGATTTTTCAGCTAAAAGATACGGTATACATATCAATGAAAGCTGGTGCCTTTGGTTCTTGGTACGACTGGTACTTTTTCTCATTTATCGGTCTAGTTGGAAAAATTGCCCCTCAAAGATCAAGTTTTTCTTATATATTATGCCGCGCCCTTGCCCTTAACCTTCCTTTCTCTTCTATAAAAAGGCTGGACGTCAAATGTAACTGATGCTTATATTCTAAATATGACAAGCAAGAAACCTACTATTGCCGTAAACAAAAACCCAAACATTAGTAACTAACAGAGCTTTCCTATTCTAACTATTTCCCTATAAACCATGATTGATATACCAATCAAAAAAGACTTCTGAAACTAAACTATTCTATTGATTTATGCCCGTTCTTCTTCTTCTTCTGTTTTTGTACGCCGAAGGATGTCTAGGAGGAACAGATCACTGAGGTTAAGGATGAGAAGATGAAAAGTGAAGATAGAGAATAGATGCCATGAACAAGTGTATCAATTCAAGAGTTAAGGAATACTATTGGTAAGATTGGGCATTGGGTTCATCTTGTTATTGACCATCCCTTTTCAACACATATCTTTTAGTATACGTCTTTTTTAGTTGCTTAAAGATTTCAGATATTGCTTTTTTTGTTATAGGAAGTGTTGCGTTCCCTTTAGGGTGTTTGGCGTCACCCGATAGGGTGTGTGCCCGGAAGAGAGAAGAAAAACATGTTGCTTGCTATTTCTGGTTGAAGAGCTATTTTTTCCTATCGAACAGGAATTCCGAGGGATGTTTTTTGTTGTCGATTTGTAGCAATAGAAAGATAATGGAAGTGATTGAATAAGTTGGGTCATGAGAATGGAAGTTGGGTCATGTTGATACTAGATCCATGTCTTGATTATTCGACTTTTCCATTCCAATGCACAATACTATGCATTCCATTCCAAAGAGCGGTTTCGGTGGGTTGATACGATTTCCACTTTGACGGTCCTAAGTTGGCATTCTTTGCAGATAACTTCCATCTCGCCATAGACGAAAAGTACCCAATTTCATGCCAAGAGACCATGTAAGGGTTGTACGACCCATCCATATGATAAAAAGACTCACAAGCCTAAGAGCAATTCCTTCCTTCCCTATCATTAATTAAGGACTGGCTTGCTTCGAGAGAAAGGAAATCTGAATTCCATAGTCGTCTTCCTCACGAGCTGGAACAACTAAAGGTGTAGGTTGGAAACATACTTTTTTCCGTTGGATTGTGCTCCAGAGAATGGAATAGTAACACGCGCTCCCGAGAGGCGGCATTAGTTTATGGTTCGAAAGCACGAGTCACTCCATCCAGCTATACTTGCATTGATATAGATGATTTGAGCCTTTGAATTTACTTACTACAAAACAAGCTATGTTCTCCTATATATTTCCTTGGGCTTGCTTTACAAAAGATAAACAAACTACTCCTCTTGATGTGGTCAGAGCGAAGTACTAATAGGAACAGAAACAGCAGGAATATCTTTCATTCATTTCATCTGTATGGTATGACACGACCTCTTTTTGCTCCCCATTTCGTTGGAACTGAGGCCTCTGTCTACCGGCCCGAAAGGAGGGTCTCATGCTTGTAAACTAGCATATATCTTGCACAGAATGAACCTTCCTTCAGTCACAACGAGAAGCACTATCGGGGTCTGAACGAATAGAAAACACAATCAACACTTCATATCAAAGTCAACCAACGTTTATCATATAGAGCGGAATCTTCATTCTAATTTGATTAGCCAACCCTCCCTCGAGTCGTATGCTTTCTGATCACTCTCCTATGCTGGTTACTTTTCTTTCAAATGTTACGTCGTTGCAGGTCCTCGCCCTTCAGGTTGAAGGAGATGTGTACTCGACTTCCTTTAAGTAAGTGGTGGCCCATAATAGTAGAGATGTATAACAACAGTAGCTTAACCAAAGGGATAGACTTGAACTCTTCCACACCCCCTTGCTAGAGGTTTTTAGAGAACAACCTTTTGGGGATACCAATTCCACCCATTCGCAGCAAAGGAACTAGCACTTTCTTAAGCTTTCCACCGTTCTTGCTTATTCCCCTTACTTACCCAATGAAAGATATAGATTGGAAATTGGAAGATGGTCGTCCATAGTTATCTTGTTGAAAATACCCTCCCTTACTCATCAAAACGTTGGAAGCGACTTGAGATATCTTTTGGGAAGAGAGAATAACTATAGATGCTCGATATGCATATTGATCAATCGATCTCTGCGTCCTGCCAGTTCGCTAAGTAGACTCACTCTACCGAGGGGCGGAAGAAGATCAAGCCGATAAGGGGAAGCGCTGAGAAAAATCTCTCTCTTATCTAAATATAAGAGCACACTTTATCTCTATGCACACAGAACAAGGGGATCTTGTGATGATGGAAATGGTACGTATGTGGACCACTTTGGCTCCGCCCAAAAGCCCCCGAGACGACTATCTCCTGGCACAGCCAAATCATTTCCTCGCCCGAGGCCTGCTCAAAGCTAAATTGAATCCGAACAGCTTGCTGCTTCTCCGAAACCTTCACCAGCTTGTGTATCCTTGTAAGGTCGCGGTCCCAGCGTAAGAACGAGAAACGTGAGTCTAGCATGACATAAACCCAAACCCCGACACTTTTGATACTTCTCATCTCAGGACAAGTCACAGAAGAGGTAAGGCGCTATAGCCAGTGAAGGAACGGGAAAGAAGAATCAGTGGAATTGACCAATAATTTATACCATTACGACTTTGAATAATCGCTAATAGCTGACACCAATGGAATATTTTTGGACCCTAAGGCTCACGTTGACTCCGTCCTTTATTGAATAGCCAAGTCGTCGTGAGTAAGCATACGATCCATCACACAAACATCCCTAAACCTCAGTAAGCCTTTCTAGATGATGCATTTCCCTTCTTATCTATCGATGTATTCATCTGAGGCCACAGGCAGGTATATATCTACGTGTGGTTTATATAAAGGAGGGTCCTGATAAGAATGCTGTTCGGAAAAGGCGAAACAAGTTGTGTTGACTGAGGCTCAGAATACGTTCTTGCACCACTCCTTTCAAACACACATACCCTTTCTTCTCACAAATGTGAAATTCCGGAACTCTGTGTGTAATTGTTGCAACAACGATAGGGACTCTGCCGAGGGCTCCCCGGTAGGTTATAGTCTCTCTTTATACTGCGACTGGAGCAAGGCGTAATGGGCTGTGTGGTATGTTGATCAAGGAGGTGCTGCATTGGCTGTAGCTGCAAGAGGTCTTGAGACGGAAATTATGCCATTATTGCTTCTTTCATTGAAAAGCTTGAGTCGGTTCTATCTAGCTAAGTTATTCAATAAAGTAGATCGAAGTGTGTGATGCTTGTGAGTTTGGCAACTACTATATACGATATTTATAACAATACTTGATACTTGATTTATGACTTCCTCTACCTAGACCCACACCTACTTTGAATTTAACTTAACGGAGCGGCGGATCCAATAAAAAGGGACTACATTCCAATCGTACTTACCAGAATAAATAGTTGTATGGCATTTGAACCCCACCTTCATGGTTGTATTATAATTAGCTGGAAATGTATGACCTAAGCTTCTCAACAGGCATTCACTCAACAGAGCACTTAATGAGTTTTCCAATGGCTTGAAAGACTACTATGTTTCTTTTAAGCTTAGTTGCAAAAGAAAAGCAAAGGGGAATGCGGGTCCATTTCGTAACGCTTACGGTGATAAAGAAAAGTAACTCCCATCCGCGTGAGAGGCATCGCTACTGGGCCGGGCCTCGATTCCTTTCCTTGTCTCCATTCTGATTGATTCGCTTCTTCGCGCAAGCACTTGGTTCGCCCCTTACTATAACCATCCCACTCAATCTTTTACACCGATGTTTCGTACTCTCTCGACCAGGTCTTCATAAGAAAATACTGCCAAATCTTTCCGAAATGAGAGAAGGAGGGAAGGCGCGCTACAACTAACTGCTGAAAAACGCAAGATTAGCGCTAAGAAGCAACCCTAGTTTAAGTACTAGCGTCCCACCCCAACGTTCTTGTACTTCAAAATACTCTCCCCCGCTTGCTGCTCACGTCAGCCAGACGTGGCTTATGTAGTGGTCGGCATTCCTATGTGCTCCGACTGATCCCCACTGGAGATTATATGAGGGGTCTTGGAAACTGCCATGACGCTTTGGTGACGAAGGTCACCGGGGTGACTATGGAAGGATTCCGTGGTAGTCTCTGACTCCCTCCAACCCAATCAATATCAAGAACATGTCGTGAGCATGGGGTTTGGTTAGGCTTGGTTGAGTTTGTAAGAAAAGATAGTAGGTTGAGGGGCTTCATTGATTAGTAAACCTATGGTGCTGGTAAGGTCGGGACCGTGGTCGTCCGTCTCCGCTTTGCCGGCCGATAAGATCACTGAGATTGACCAGCCAGCTGGGTAGGTTTGGCTATTCCTTTCTATTGAAAAGGAGTCAGCTGTCTGCGCGAATCACCTTCCTTAGGCTCCGAGTCACCTTCTTCTAAGCTCCGCTGGACGACACGGCATTCTCGTTCTAAAGGCCAGCCGTACTTGTGATGGTTCCCCAGGATCTAATAAATCCACTTAGGTCTACGTTGCCGCGATATTGTTCTATGGAAGCGGGTGGGCTGCTTTTTAGAAGTTTGGCCCGGTTTTTCATTAAAAAAATCAAAAAGGGGGGAGGGATTGACCTTTCTAACGCATATTCTGTCGTACCGGCATGGCCTCACTGATTTGTTTTCGATCGGAGCATCAAGCAGCGCAACCCGGTTCTACTTGACTAAGCCCCGTGCTCGTCCAAGGAGGGAGTTTGCTTTACCCAACTCCCCTTTTTGATAACAAGGCAAAAACCTCCGACCCGACATTCATGAGTTTCGAATGAAGAATGAAGAGTGCCCTGCCCCTCTTTTTTTCCCCCTAAATCTTGGATTTGGAAGTTGCTAAAGACCCACCCCTTGTTTAAGTCAGAATGAGTCCCCGAGACATTGGCTTCCGCCAATAGTGAACTATTAAGGATCGCATCCCGCGCATATTCTACATTATAGCCTGCAACTAATTCAGCTTCCTCTTCTGGGAGATCAGACGGAGCTCGATTAGTTTCTGCTAGACGAGGAATAAGGAACATAACCAATACAGGGAACAAGGGAATACCGGACCATATATGCTTTTGCGCCATGACAATCTCACTCGAATTACAGGGACCTACACATATTAGTACAGTATACCGGGGTCCCCGGCCAGAACCACACGTGCAAGTTTCCCTGCATGTGGCTCGTCCGTGCATTTATCCGAGGCGCTGCTTGCGACTCTGCATGGGAGAAGAGGGCTGAACTGCAAACTTTCGTGTTCAGAGCATTGCATTGTCTAAGGGAGTTGGGTGAGTAAGCTGCGCCTACTAAGCTAAGCTTTCATCCAAAAGGCGCCGCTGCTTCCTTTTCGGCGCCCGCCCTTTATTTAGATGTTGGGGCAAGGCAAGCCAAGGAAAGTCTAGGTTGGCGCTCCATCTCGGCCGGCATCCTGCTCTCGAGAGGGTGTGGTCCTTGAGCGAACTAGTCATGTGCTGTGTTGCCCCAACGCAGGGGCATTTCGTGAGGAGCTACGGTCCGGTGGTTGACAAGCCACTGATCGGAGGCGACTGGACTGGAGTGCTTTCATCAAATGATGCATGTGGGCTGAGCCATTCCCATCCCAAGTGGTGGCCCGATTCGGCCTGGCCTGGTCGGAGAGAGATTCTAAATCTCGAATATGCGCACCGAGAATAGATATCTATGTTAGCTAGCGGGGGCGGGCTTTCCCCTAGTAGTCCCGCTGCGTCCTCTAACAGTCCGTCTCGTCTCATCTTTCTTTGGCTATACTTGTAGCCAGCCATATTAGCTCCACATTCCACCCTTTTGGATTTCTGACGAAAAAGGCAGACATCAGTCGCCCCCTTTCCTATTTAGCTTTTCTTGCTACCTATTATGAGAATAGGTCCCGGTTCAAGCGGCCCGCCTTTCATCATCATCTATACCAGCTGCCACGCACGATCCCATAGGAACGATTTCATCGCCCTAAGAAGCAGAACGCGCCATCACCTACAGCCCTTTCCTCTGCCGGGGACTTTCACGAAATGAAAACGGGCGGCATCATCGTATGCTCGACATTAGTTGCCCTGGTGTATATCCCGGAGTACTCCTATGGGCGATCTGTCACCCATACATGAAGGCCTTGGCCCCGTCCCGTGTGGAGAATGCCCCCTTACGGCACGGCTTAGTCTGTTATTTTCTTTTGTCAGAGTGGATTCGACCGCCACTTCTCTGAAAGCATGGTTCTTGCCTCCCTCTCTCCTCCCTCCTTGGAGCTCGTCCATTCGTTGGGTGATCCCTTGCTCTCACGTTCGAGTGTTTGCTCGTCGTTTAGGCCGGTGAGTTACATTTTTGCTCATTGCAGTCGCCTCCGGGGTTCTTCGCACCTGGGTAGTACCAGGACCCTTGTGCCCCGGACTGCACTGCCCGCCCTATGACCCAAAACTCAAAATGAGCCTTGCGACGAGACGCGGACATTCCTCATGCTGCGGTTCCCTCCGGTCCGTTCCCGGGTTGGGTTAGGGGAAGATCCGAGCGATTGCCTTCACGGATCCAAACGTGCTCACAAGGCGCACAATAAGAATAAGACCAATAGAGACTTCATAAGGGACCATTTGAGCTGCAGATCGTAATGCTCCTAGAAAGGCATATTTCGAATATAGAGGACGTTCCCAACAATCCACGAGAATATCATACCCAACTATGAACCGTACGAGCACATCCTCTGTCACCCCCACCATGCTTACGGCTCTATACCCCAACCCAACTTGCTCTGGCCCTGGGTCCTCCCGCATCTCTTCCTCGGTAAGCGGACCATGGAAGATGGGGAGTATCCGCCTGGGACTGATAGAAAACAGCATATCTTTTCCCTCCTGACCCCTATAAAAATCTAGTGGAAGTCCGGTCGCGTCGGAGACATCTTTATCTGATTTTGAGGCTTCGTCGTCCGGCTCCTCCAAAATTATGTTAGGATCGGCTGGCTCATCCTCATCATCCGAAAAGAAAACAGAGACAAAACAGATTTGTTTCAATGACATACTAATCAGACTGAAATTGATGTCGAAGACACGATCATTCACATCAATTGAAGCAGGCAAGAAGGGCGCGGAAGCTACCATTTAACGAATGCAATGCAAGCAAGGTAGCTTGCTTACTCACCATCTAGCGTGCGTTGGCGGCAAGGAAGGAGGCATTGGAAAGACTAGACCATACACATTAATTAATACAAGAAAGAGGCATTCAGGAAGCGACTAGTCGCTTCTGGCGAAGCTTAACAAAGGCCGACTACTACATAGAGAAAACTACAACGAGTCATGAGCGATAGTGAAGCCGTCAGAGGCAGAAGCTGTCGCTTGACGGACGAAGCCGAGCCGATACGATAGGCGGGCGAAGTGAGCGAGACCAAGACGAGCCAGACATGGAGTGGCGAAGGGGGCCTACTATACGTATACGTGATTAGTAAGCGGTTCAAGACATCAAACGAAAAATCAAGTGAACTAATGAACACTGTGATTGATCAGACAAGTACCAAGGAGCAAGAAAACGTATGCGCTTTAGCAAGGGATGAGCGCGAAATCCATTGCTTGGTCTTTCGGTAGCCTTCTTTCATTTCCGAATTTGCTTACGAGCAGTCCTTGCATTAGTATGAGTTCGTTGACCGCGTAAGGGCAATCCATCTTGATGACGAATTCCACGATAATGAGAAATAGAAATTAATCGTTTGATGTCTGCTCGTTCTCCCCTCTTCAATTCCCAATGAACAACATGATCTTGAGCTATCATTTGTTCAATTTGGTCGATCTGATACTTAGTTAACTCATTCATCTTGATGTTCCCACTCATACCTAATCGATAACGAAGCTGAATGGCTTTTTTCGGTCCAATTCCATCCATTTTTGTTAAGGCAATTCTGACTTGTTCATCGGGAAGTGATCTAGCTCCTGAGATATATGACATTCTTTATCCTTATCTTTTCCTGGTCTTCTCGGCTGGAATCTACAATCTACACCTCTCCAAACCCAAACGCAATATCTTGAGTACCCGGAACCATGTTCAGTGCTGCAAAAGCGCAGCTATAGCCCCCTAGAATCTTCGGCTCCTCGTTTTTATTCAATTATGAAATGACTCATTTTGATGGAGATTTGTAGCATCATTCAAGTAAATACAAATTGAGATCGTAGAAACATGAGCTTGTGATATAGCTACACCTAATTCCAGACCGGTTAATGCTAGAACTATAAATAAGGGACCAAGATCTCCTATGAAATAGAAAATATTATTCAGAAATAGCATAGTCCAAGCAAACCCACTTAAAATCTTTACTAAACTATGACCGGCCATCATATTAGCAAATAAACGTATTCCTAAGCTTAATGCACGAAAACAATAAGAGATTAGCTCAAGGAGTACTAAGAAAGGTGCTAATGGCAGTGGGACTCCCGCAGGTAATTAAGAAGCTAAAAAAATGAAGCCCGTGTCTTTGAAATCCAACGATCGTAATGCCTATAAAAATGGAAAATGAAAGAGCCAAAGTAATAAGAAAATGACTTGTCACTATGAAGCTAAAGGGTATCATACCCTGGGGATTACGAAATAACAAAAAAGTAAAAGTGACCGAGATGCGAGGGAAAAACTTTTGTTTCACATTTCCGGAAAGACCACCTATTTGTTCGTTTACCAGGTTCAGCACGAAATCATAAATAAGCTCGACCAAGGATTGCCATGCATTTGGCACTGACTTTCCACCTCCCTTTTTCGTAACAACAAAAAACAGAAAAACAACCAAAACGACAGTGATCAGCATATACAAGACTGCATTTGTAAATGTAAAATAAAAGTTGCCCACATGAAGATCAATTATTGGGTAAATGGCAAATTGATCCAATGGGTTTTCCAAAAAAATCTGATTCGGAGCACTTACAGCGCTACCCGGCGGGGAGTCTTCGGCCCTCCATATTTCGTTGTAAAAATTAACAAAGCCCGTGTTCCAAGTGGAGCTTTCGCGCCCCTTGAAATGTAAATCTACGAAAGTATCCCTTAGATCCGAGAAAGAATCCACGCCCAGAAACTGGTTACAAAACCAGGTAACATCGTATGTAGGTGGCAAAACCAATTTTGCCTGCCGCATGTATGATTCTACCATTTTTGTGATTTCAAAAAGCAAAGCCTGTGTATTTCCGGGCGCAATTCCATACATTTTTAAAAGGAGGTCCTTGTCTTTCGAGGTAGGTGCCTCCACCCCTTCCAAAAGCCGGTTCACAAGCTGCGGATCCAAGGCAGGTTGGGAAAAATAAAAAATAAAAGAATGGACGTGAGAGACGCTTTGTACTGTTTGTGTTATTAAATCGAATTTGTTCATCTCCAGGTAACTCCATCTTTTTCAGCTCTGCTCACTCACTTTTGAAAGGAAAGGAGACTGATCTTGACGTCGGCGTTGGTTTTTCCAACGAAACGAAGAAGTTTTGGATTGAGATTTCACATAAGCATTGCACAATGATCCGCATTAGGCGGGGAGCAGCAATGATACCGCCGGCCAGGAATAAGTACTTATCCCTCTTATACTTAAGAAAAGAGAATAGAAGTGGTTCCTTTTCTTTCTATACGAAATTCGACGATTTCGTTTGTGTTCATGTTGGCATAGGAGAACTACTAACTTCCGCCATCTGCATTAGTTACGTTAGCATAGGTAGGCGGTTCTCATGCCAAAGGGGAAGATCTCGCTCAGCCAAGTGCACAATCTGAGTAAGTACACTTATCGAGGAGTGATAGGGCAGCAGAGTTTGAGGAAAAAAAAAGATTTGGGTGGCTATGGGTGATATGGGGAATCTAACAATTAATTGACAATGATTTCACCGTGTTGTGCATTGGTAGCTTCAAGACGAAGGCATTTTCCATATGTAAGCCACAATTTCAGTATCTTATTCTTCTGAACCAGGAAAAGCGTTCTGGTAAGGAGGATGAAAGAAGAGTACGAAAAAGGAAGTCAAAAGTAGTAGTCTTTAACAAGGCTTTCCTTCACCAGCGTAAATATCTAAAGTAGAGGCTTTGGTATAAACATAAATCCCATAATAGAGGGATCGATCATCACATTCTGCTTTGTTAAGAAAGAAGGATAACCTAGATAGATAAAGGTGGAATGGACTACGTGCAATCCCATCCATGGAAATATTTTATTTACTGTAGAAATATGTATGATGTGCTGCTAAGAAATCCGCCATCGCTTGCCCTCTAATGGCCTTCTGTGGCGCATACACAATGTCGAACTCAGTAAGGATGATGGCCCCATCTTGCCAATCTTCCTGTAAGCATTGGTTTTGTCATGAGATATTTAAGTGGGTGAACTTTGGAGATGAGGGTGACCCGATGTGCTATCATGTAGTGCCATAGCTTCTTGACAGCGAACACTCCAGTGCAAGGCAATGTTTTTCGATAGGAGAGTACGCATGTTGAGCTCCTACGAGCACACGACTGAGGTAATAGAGGGCATTCTCTTTCCCGTTTTCATTTGCTTGTGCCAATAGAGCCCCAAGAGATTCATCCAAGGCCGTGGTGTAGAGTATAAGCTCCTTCCCTGGTATCGGCGCAGCCAGGACTGGCAGATTGAGGAGATAGCTTTTGATGCCATCTAGGGCTTGTTGGCAGTTTTAATCCCAAAAGAATGGAATGTCTTGTTTGGTTTTTCTTGTAAAATGTTGGATTCTTCCTGCAAAATTGGCTATGAATCGCCTGATGTATGCCAGGCGCCCTTGAAGAGAACGCAGCTCCTTAAGGTTTTGAGGAGGAGGCATTTCGAGTATGGCCTTGATTTTACTCGGGTCGATTTCTATTCCCCGATGTCGAATGACAAACCCTAGGAATTTGCCTGACGAGATCATGAAGGCGCACTTCAACGGGTTTAACTTGAGTGCATGTTGCCTTAGGCGGTCGAATACGATTCTGAGATGTTGAAGATGTTCTTCATAGGATACCACCTTTACAACGAGATCATCTACATAGCACTCGACAATCTTATGTATTATCTCATCGAAGATCTTAGTCATGGCGCGTTGATATGTAGCACCGGCATTTTTGAGACCTTTGGGCATAACCTTGTAACAATATATGCCTATTGGAGTGCGAAAGGCTGTGCTTTATCAAGGCAAGCTTCTCTTTCTTTCGCCAATGAAGTTCACATAAGTGTATAGAAAGCCTTCTTTTCACAACCATGCACAAGCCAAAGTGCTGCTGAAACGTGAAATCCATGCACCAACAAGTTCCCGTTCATAAGCAATGAAAAAGCAGAGTATATGGGAGGATAGTGGCTAAACTGTTCACTTGAGGAGAGTGGGAAGTGACTAGTCCGATAGGAGAAGAGCGGAAGTGCGATCTTTCGATCCAATCTACGTCGACTAAAATCCATGTCTCATGGCACGAGGGCCATTGCGAGTTGATGTTGTTGCTTTACCGTCACAGTCTGTCCTCAAGAGAGGCATCCATTCCTGGCCAGACAAAGTTCCTATTAGTTCTCTTATAGGAAGCTAGTATACCTGAATGGCCTCCGGTAGCTGTCCCATGCAGTTCTTGCGCTATCCTGGCTCTTGCATTTCCAGCGGTCCCCACATAAAGCCTCCCTTTTTCCCTTAATACCCCTTCCTCCTCTTCCCAACCATCTTGTCCTCCTCTCGCATCACTAATGCTCTTCTTAACTTCTTCAGCTAATTTTTATCCCTCGTAGCTTTGTTTCACTTCTCCTATCCAATCTGGCAACAACTTGCTCACAAGGGTGCAACCACTGAATTTGTAACGACACAATGATTTGAAAAACAATCAAAAGATATGTAAAGAACACAGACAGTAAAGGTAGAAGATCATTTCCGGGTAGATAGGAGAGCTATTAAAATCCACAAACATGAATCAGAGTTTCGACTGGGTTCTCCAGATTTAACCAAAAGATGACTTTTCTACAAATAAGAGAATTTCTCATTTTTTGGTTTATACCGAGCCAAAACATAGAATTTCCATTGAAGAAGGAAGTAAGGATGCTAGCCGGAGAATCAAGAAATAAATACTTCCCATTCTGATTCTTTTTTAGTTCCCAAGATAGAATTTCTTTGTTTTTGGCAAGAGCGGTGGGTGACAACGTGCAAGACTAGGTAGGTTTGGCTTTGATCTGATCAATAGGAATAGGAGGAAGCGTTGGAGAGGTACGAAATGACTGAAGAGGGGAACCCATCTGACCACATGTAGAGCCAGCCCATAAGTAAATTCAAGAGAATTTCTTCATCTTCCAAAGTATGTGAGTGAGGTAAAAATTCCATGGATCGATCTCATCACTCACATCCAACAACTAGTGAAAGATGTAATGATGAAGCTATAGGAGAAGAAAAAGCGTTGGTTTTGATTGGTAATCTTGAGTTGTCATCTTTTGAAAGAGAGTAACTTGCTGGATGGAGAGCAGCTAGGAGAATAAAGTTCATCTTTACCCCATCTTTCATTCCAACTCTATTTTCTTGTGTGCGATCCTTCTTTCTGGTTTGGAATCCAAGAAGCTCAATGGGCTAGTTTCAAGTTCGATCAGACACGAAATCTGGTATAGCCACCAGCCTAGATAGAACGGGCGGGAGAAGAAAAACTAGGAGCAAGCCACATTCAAGAGGGTTGTCAAAGGCCCTCTCAATAGAGCTATTTTGTCATTGAATCGATGGAGGGAAGACTCCTTCGGTAGGTGCCCCCAACTCTTCCAGTTTCTGGGTGGGATCTTATGGCTTAATCTCTGATTGCGCAGGATTCATCTTTGTTTGGTAACCTCAGACCCTGAACCAGGAGTTGGAAGCGCCTTTGCCAGACTTTCCAATTGAACATGATGCGGGCGATGCAACTCGGCAAGGAGAAGGCTGAACCCTGGTGCTACACTACAACAGAAGCTTTGGCAGTTTACCATGGCTTGATGTTCTAGTTGTCATGCTAAAGCCGTTGATAGCTACTTCGCTTGACGAGCTAAGTAGAAAGACTTTGTGGATGAATCCACAACTGATGGTGCTTTAGGTTGATCTGATCCCTAGAAGGAAGAGTTTTGGGCTTAAGGCATAATTGATCTATTGCGGCTACCCTAGCTATGTCATCCGATGCTGTTCACAAAGCGGCTCTTACTATAGACCCGGCTATCTCCAAGTTGAAATCGAACCCAGCCCCGGGTTTCCGTCCATCAATCCAGAGCTCAAGACAACCGCGATACTTAAATCACTCAAATAGCCACCTTAGACGGACACAACCATTAGAAGAAGAAACTGAAACTCGATGGAGTACCCTAAACCAGAGATCCTCGACAAAGAAATTCTCGATTCAAGGAACGAAATATCAATAGAGGAACGAAAACCGCAGGGTATGAAATTTGGGTAGGGTTGGCAGGGAAAGTCCAACTGAAACTTTCTTTGATTACCTTTTTTCTCCAACTGGCTCAGAGATTGCATTTGCCCTTAACCGGTAACCTCCTTTGAATCCTTCGTTTAGACCCTCTCTATTGGTATTGGCATTGGCTCGAGAGCAAGGACCTTATTTGATCGCTTAGAACTTGATGGAGGGAAACTCACTCGCTCGAGATATGCTTAAGCTAGCTCAAGAAGAGTACTAATTTTATATGCCTTAAAGAGGGGATTCAAAGAGTAGACTTTTACTAGGGCTTAAGTGACTCGTTTCATATTGCTTACTATGGTCTGGACAGTGAGGAAGGTGAGTTGGAAGATATACCTAATGTCAAATGAGACTTTCTCCTCACCAAATTGAAGCGTGAGCTTAGCATCTTTCACATCGATGACAGCCCCTGCAGTAGCTAGAAAAGGTCTCCCCCAAAAAAATAGGAAAGCTCTTATCCTACATCTCCAAGACAACAAAATCAACTGGAAATGCGAAGTTACCAACTATCGCAGGGATATCACCCAAAATGTCTGCCGGATCCTGATCATCAAGGTGGAGAGTGATGCTAGTTGGCCGTACATCACCCAATGGTAGTGGCTCGTAGACAGTGAAGGGTATCATAGTAGACCCAAGACCACATAAAGCATGGAAAGTTTGACTTCCTATCAAGCATGGAATACTAAAACTGGCAGGCTCATCTAAGTTGAGAGGTAGCTTATTTGAACGAGTGCACTACATTCCTTAGTAAGAGTAACCAGTTCTGGCTTGTTAATGTTTCGCTTCTTTGCGAGTTGGTCCTTAAAGAACTGTGTATACATCGGCACCTGTAAGACACCATCAAGGATGGGGGTGGTAATCTGCATATCTGTCATCATATCCAGAAACTTTGCAATCTGCTTGTCTTCAGTTGACTTCACAAACCATTCTGGAAATGGCAGCTTCGGGTTGACAGGTGAAGTAGATTGATGATGGATCATTAGGAGCAATAGCTTCTGGTGTAGAAGAACTAGGCTGTGCAGCAGAAGTAGTGGACTGTTGAGGTCCCTGCGGAGAAGGTATTGGGCCGACTAGGGTAGAAGGCAGGTGGTACATACAACGCTGGCATTGGGGAAGAGGATCGGTTGTAGTCTTACCACTCCGACTAGTAAAGGCTCCACGTGGGTGAACTTCAGGTTGAGGTGGAAGTCTCCCTTGTAGATGGTTGTGAGGCTACCATACGAGTGGTCAATGTTTGCATAGAAGAATCCTTACACCCAATATTGTCACTCCTTTTAGAATACCTGTCTACACCTACATCAGCAAGATGTAGTTTTATTAAGTCGGCTTCCATTCCTTATTCGGAAGGCGTTGGGTACTTGATATACTCTATGCTATGTACTCGGCCCACCATTGCGCATGCTGTTTTAGGAAGCATATTTTGATCCTTATTCAGGGAAAGCTCATATCCATCAAAAAGCAATCGAAGTCCAGCTTTATCCCGAGCATCCGTTGTTTGCCCCGATTGAAGATCCGACACGACACCCTCTTTTCCATCTCCGGCTTCCTAACCAGATCCATTTACCCCTGCTTGAAAAAGTGTTTCCATTCGTAGTTCGGGGTTTCCTAGTCCCAGGTTTATTCGTAACGGGCTCCCTATCCAGGTCTTCCTCCTCAACAGCTATCTTTGTTTGACGGTGTTCGTTGCCAATGCAATAGTAATATATGCTTGCTTTCTGCCTGTTCGCATATCCATATCGAAAACTCTTCTTTCGTAGGCACATTTACTTCAATTCAACTACTTCATTGATGAATCAATTTGAGGAAATTCAAAAAGACCTTGCTCGCCTTCGCAACTGCCTTCTTTTCTGTGCCTTCCTAGTTTGCCAACCCTATGTTTGATTGCGAGTTCCGACGGGGTGAGTACCTGGACGGACAAGGGGTTCCTTTTCGATTTCCATTTTAGAGCTTCTCTCTAGTTCGAATATATAGAACTTCCTTCTTAGAAATGGAATACCTTCACCTTAGAAGGGTGTTCTTCCTACTAGTGAAACCAGATCTGCCTTTTTCGGCTAAGCCGATTCCAATGATCGGACGGACAATACTTGCTTAAACCTAGCACCCTGTTGCCTTGCGTTTCCTCCAGCCGTACCTGCCTCGCCGCTCGTGATACCCAGGAAGGGCATCCCTCACTTCCCAGATCGTCTCGCACTTCTTTTGTCACTGGCACACACGCTCTCGTGGGTCTATCACTGAGAAATCCCTTTTCGCCGGGCGATGCGGTAAGTAAGACTAGTCGATGGACAACTGCGGACTGAATAGGGAGAAGATGCATTTTCCTAGGCTCTTTCTACTTTGCTCATTCGGTATAGCCGTCAGTGATCCACAGATATGGCGCTTTTGGATTCCTAAAGGGATAGGATAGTTCTTTCTGGGCTTTAGAGGTCTCCCCTTTAACCTAGTACTCTTAGGAAGGCCGGGTTAACCTTCTACTAGAACTGTTCTATCTACGAAATTGGAAAGTAGGGTCAACTTGCCATAATATATAGCCCAACTTGATCCGTCTTAGAGTAGCCGCCTATGGAACCGCCCCCGAGTCAACAATACACCCGATCGCGAGCCTTATATGAGTTTCATAGTCAGCCTGCTCTTTCAAGAACGTGCCTTCTAAACTCGTTGTTCCGCTTGCAAATTGGAGTTTCCTACTGACTATCCGGGTTCTTGATACCGCCGGCCGGGAATAAGTACCTATCCCTTACGGGAATCGAACCCGTGTCTTCGACATGAAAAGACGATGTCCTAACCTCTGGACGAAAGGGACCAAAAAGCTATTTTTCATATACTTAAGAGAATAGAAGTGGTTCCTTTTCTTTCTATATGAAATACTTGATGCACTTATTGAATGGAAACTTGAATTGAGAGAAAAGCTGTGCTACGCTTCTTCATTCTCGTAACTCAATCAATATCAAGAACATAAAGAGTTTGTATAGAGATGGATTTCTCTTCAGTTCCAAGACTTTTTTTTGAATGGCTCGTGTTGCGCTAGTGACACGAGGGTAAAACGCTCGAGTTGGCTTGCTGACTCGAGGAGGGAAAGGCTCCATTTGCTTTAGTGAATGTAGGAAGAAACAACCATAGTAACTATCTATGAAATTGATTGATGGATATGAGAGTGGTGCAAGACTGGGACTGGATTCTCTTTCGGATAGGCCCTGAAAGGAGAAGAAAGGCTGAAATGCCAACGGACGTCTGTCTATTCTCTAATTCACCCGATCCCTATCCGCTTTCCAAAAAGGAAGAATGCATGAACCATGGCAGAGGAGAAAGGACGGATCACCTGCCGATCTTTTACAAAACCATGCCAGAAAGGATATAAAGATTGACCGGTACAAAAGCCATCTCCATCAATCTATGCTCATTAAGGAGAGGGTTCCTTAGAGAATAAAATGGGGAGCGAACGAAAAAGATGTGTGGCTGAGGTGTTGGGAGCCCCCAATAGAGAAGGACGATGCGGAAAGGGATGATGGGAAAGTGACAAGATTGGACTTTGACTCATTTAAAAAGAGTTGTAGCCATACGGAATTCCAATTGGAATGGACCCATCTCATGATACAAGTTACCCTGGATTTCTTTCTATTCCTATTTCGCTTGGCAATTCTAGTTTTTGTTATGATGATCTCATGGATAGTAGTATTGAGTTCTATAAACAGATTGATAGTAGGTTTTAAGATAGCTTAGCCCTTGCTATGATTCAATTTGTATTGGAGAAGAGGGGCGCCAACCCTATGGGGAATGTAGCTATGCTGTACTTCTTCCTACTAGCTACGGTGCAGCACCTGTTCCTAGCTATGATGCTGCTCCTATCCGCCCCTTGATTTATCACCGGTTTGGTCTTTTATTGGTCATTGATTTATAGACGGGAGGATAAGTACCCTGGCTCGACCCCAGATATCGATTTAGCATTCCATTATCGGATCTCTGAAACGGGAAACAAGAAAAGTAATCGAAATCGTGTGCCAGCGGGACATACGAAATTCACACTTTTTGACTCTCAATCCACAGGTGGAGATACCAGGGGGGGTTTTCATGGCCTATAGTCTCCCCTGCCGACGAAGCACGAACTACTTGTTGAAATCGCGGATCCAAATCTTGCATTTCTCCTTTATTCGTCAAAGGCCTCGTATTGTTATTCCGATGATTCATGTGGGCTATCTGCTCTTTATTGTAGGGTCCTACTCCCACCTATCCTTAAAAAACGATGTGAGTGGCTCATACTAATCAAATGTACAAGTAACTGACCCTTATCAAGCTTTCCACACATAGTGTTTTGATCTAAGATTGCAATTCTTCCATGTTTCTGCAGTAGCATATTGTTCCATAGAGCTAGGGTCCAAAATAGGAATCAATAAGTGTTTCCACGACTCTACCGCCCGGCCAATCCTGTTCCAATGAAAAGACCATTAATTATATAAGGAAGAACCCAGGGTTCTAGCCCATTCCCATTCCTAAATCAATAATTCGTAGTGCTTTTGCCTTTCTTGCGTACTCCTGGTGAACCAGTTGCTAGCCATATGTTTAGGAGGCTATTTTCTCCTATTAAGTAAGATTCTTAAGCTTAATAAGCCCAAAGATCAAAAAGTATGGACCATTTTGAAATAAAACCGGACCATTTGTAAATCAAAATAGAAAAGAAATCTAGCTACTCTCTTCTCTGTCTCCTTCAGAAAAAGAAAGCTAAGTCAATTGGTGTTGAATAAACAAAACCACACCGAACCAGTCAGGAGTTTTCAGAGATTATGCCCAGCGTCACATGACACCACTTCATTGTATGCAACACGAGGAACCGATCAAGAAAGACGAAGCAGACATGCACAAGTTCAAGAGCGAGGTCAGACAAGCATGTATCAGAACAGCAACGTGATCAAGGCTGCAGCTGCTGCTGCGAGGACTAACGTCACAAGGGAAATCCGGCAGGAACTGAAGGCCACCGATCCCGACCGATCGCACGGCACGGACGTCGAAAGCTCCTCCATAGTCAACGGGGGCACTTCACTTGTCCTGGGGTGGCAGCAGCACGGACATGCACAACTGATTTGAATTAGTACACACGAAGTATGATCAACGATTCCGCAAAGATATTAATTCCAGTGTAGTGTTCAAACGATCAAATGGATGAGATGATCAATGATTGCTTGGATTAAAAAACTAGAAGGTACAGTTACAACTTAACAGATCAGTGCACTCAGAGTTTGAGAAGACTATGTATATAGCATCCGCATCACCAGGACACTCGATACTGTAATTAGTAGGCAGTTACAAGTTAATAGAACAGATGCTGCGAGTAGAAGAATTGAATCAATAATCAGTTTTATCATACAATCAAGTTTGAATCTGTATTCCTATAGCCCTATAGCAGCATATAACAAGAAATGGAGAGAACACCGCAAGTGAAAATAAAAAAATTCCGTTTTGTTGTGGGCAGATGAGCAGGGATCATATGGTGCGAAAGCCGAAATGGCCAAGAGTCTCTGAATGGCATTAGTGGCCGCAGATTCACCGAATTACTAGACAAGCAGAAAAATGTTTACCTGGAGACATTTTAGGTGTGGGAGGTGAGTCAGGTGTGAAATGCATCTCAGGAAGCGACTTGAGCCCTGTTTCAAATGGGGGGAAACAAATAAATGAAAAAATAAAATTGGTACATTCAAAAGAACTGCTCAACTGATCAGTAATCATGACTAACCATAGCAAAAAAGAACAGTAATAATATCCCTAATATAGAGTAGCATCCAGAGCTCACTGGTAATCCGCATCTACCACCAACCATCACCAATGTAGCTTCACAAGGACTCACAAGAACAAGGATAGGAGCGCATAAACTTATTTTGTAACTTGTTCGGTGATCAAGAACACGCGCATAGGGAGCACAAGAATCGATCGAAGCATATACTCGCCATCAAGAAGGGACAAGTTTCTCCCCCCGGCCCTACTCCCCAACCAACCCACCGAACTAACTCCATACGTTCATCATCATACATTGCGTACCGTGCATTTTTCCTCTTCCTTCCATACTGTGCACGAGGCCTTTGGCTACTCAATTTATTTTCTTTTGCTGCTTCTCTATTCTACATAGACCCGACAATCTCCCTCCGACAAAAGCATACTTTTTGAGTACTCTAAAGAAATATAGCCCATTGGGCCAGCTTTAGGATTATGCTTACTCCTACTGTGGAGAAAACCAGAGGAGTCCGACTACCATTCCTTTGTATGAAGTACGTACTTGTTCTTCACCGTGCAAGCTCTACAGGTTTTGGAATCCGAGGCCTTCAAGTTCAACCGTAGATGTAGAAGCAAACCGGTAATTAAGCATCGAGCGAATGAGAGACGAGTGAGATGCCTTTAGCTCCTAGAAGGCCTTCTTCAACTTTGCTATACGCAATTCGTGCGCCAAATAGAACTGCTAGACTACGTCGAGTTGTGACCACTCATGCCTCTAAAGAGTGAGGCAAAGGGTAACACTAGGGTGGAGCTCCACCTTTTGTTCTTCTAGCTCGGACTCTTAAACTAGAAACTATATAAGAGGCACGAGATGATCAGGTGTGTGCACTAAAGCTCGACATGATGAAAGCTTATGAGAACTTCACTGCTATAGCTGATACGGGATCTAATGACTTATTTCTTAAAATAGGGTTTTGTGACTACCGAAAGTTTCTCTTTTCATGACACAGGGGGGGTCTCTGTGGCCCTAGTTTCTTTGGCCCATTTGAAATGAGCTACGAATAGGTCCTACTTCAGACAATCCTTCGTTGTCCCTTCAGAGGAGATGAGTGGGATGACGAATGAGTTCTTTAAACATCTCTATACTGCTAAAGGTACTGAAAGAATGGAGGATGTTCGTTCTGTCGACAGTTCCTCGGAAAGTATCTCAGGCAATGAATTAGCAATTGACTGCGCCCTTTACTGGTTCTGAAGTGTGACCTTTTTAAGATGTACCCTGAAAGGCCCCTGGCCCGGACGGCTATCCAGCCCACTTTTTTTCAGCGAAGGTGGGATTTCTATGGTGATGAGGTTAGTGACTTCAGTTACCTTCTCGGTTCTTTTCAATGGGGAGTGTCTTGAGGAATTCAAACCTTCTTGTTAGCAGCAGTTTAGGTATTCAAAATAGCGAAATACATAAATTATCTATCTCAAGTACGTCTCGTACTTATCTTGAGCCATCAGTCAGATTGAATGCAGCGCCCTGCTGGCAGCCCCTGACCTCTGTTCCTATGGGGGAAAGAAGGTGTGGCTTTGGACCCCAAACTCTTCCATGACGCCCTTCTTCTTATAGCGTGGGTAAGTGATCAATACATAAAAAAATCACACCCATTGGATCCATCCTGATATGATTGGGTGATTTGCACGTTCCCTTAAGAACAAGCACACACACACTAAATCCTGAAAAGAAAGATAGATGCTCATCTTCACACTGATAGCAGCAGGCTCACTACGTACGTTGTCCAACCCACCTCGTAAGACATCTTTCCTCGGATAGCCAAGCGAAAGAGGAGGTCTCAAGCGTGCAAAAACACATGTATGAGCAGGAAAAGATGTGCAATCAAGCTCAGAGACTGCAGATAACGGATCTCTCAGGCACCGGTTTCCCTCAGTTTAGGAAGGGAAGCGAGCTTTCAAGGGTCCCAGGATAAAAAAGGTAATTAATATGTCTCCGATCGAAGTGATAGATAAAGGCTTTACCCATTGGCAAGGAACGCTTGGAGGAGTGAAACAACAATTCCGCCTAGCGTAGGACACGTATATTTGATCCAATCTAGCAAGCGTAGCCAGCCCCACCCACGGGTGAAATTGTACAGCTCCCTATCTCGTTGAAAGCCCCTTTGCTTACAGAAGAGAAGAGTTGGATGCCGTGGTGGGAAAGCTCCCGTTTCAACTTTGCTTCTTGTAAGCTTCGGTATAAATAGCTCACTTGCGGGATCTAATCCATTCTATGGGAACAGCTTTCATTTCTATCTTTTGGCTTAAAGTGGTGAACAAATCCTTTCTCTTCACTTTTTGTGCTCCGCATGGCTCCGGTCAAGATGTGAATCATCCTGTATATACATAATTAGGAGACCTCTCACGAACTTGTTAAAGAAAGGAGTACCATTTGTGTGGACAAGCCAAAGCAATCCTTTGATGTTCTCAAGCAAGCTTTAATTGAGGCCCCTGTGTTGGTTCTCCCTGATTTCAGTAGAAGATTTGTGCTAGAGATAGATGCCTGTGGGCATTGGAGCTGTGATAAAGGGTAGAAGTATTCGTGTGGGGTGGGTTTCGAAGGGAAGGTTGCACAATAGATCGGAGATCCTTTGAGGAAGACTGAAATGACTATACTTATAGAATGGTCCATATCGAACAGATACGATACTGGTTTACACAAAGAATATCGCCTAGCTCTAAAACGGCAGCACCTGAGTGCAACTTCGAGTAAGAAAGAACGACCTTCTGCTACCTTTTTACCGGGGCATTGTTTTAACAACTTTAGCTGATTGATCTACGAATGGAGGGATTCAAGCTTATTTTTGTTAACCTAGATGCAAACGACTAACAAACTGGATTCGAAGCCACCTGTCGTAATACTACATGTGGGTTCTTTCTGTGGAGCCTTCAAATGCAATAGCTAGCTGCCCAACGGCCAATGCCACAGGCAAGACTCCATTTTCCAACTTATACAACTCTTTGGGGTCCAAAGATACTCGCCATTGCAACTTAATAAATAGGACCGGTGGGATCGCCTTCAACAGATATATCGGTTTCACTACTTTCGTACCCTTTGTTTTGGTCATGTGGATGACCTGCAGACCGTAGATAAGATGGATACCCACGTACTGCCTTCAATGAAGAGAGTTTTACCAAGGACCCTTAGACAGATAGGGGGGACAGACAAAAGGTATGCAACCTGCTGAATATTGTCACCGAATCGCTCACTGACAAATACTTGGGGCTCCCCTCCCTGGTAGGAGTGGATAGGAGCGACTGCTTCCAACACTTAATTGAGAGAGTTTGCACTCGGATTAATGGCTGCAAAGAGGAAGGGCTAATTGGCTCCGCCATGGAGACCGAAATACGAGCTTCTTTTATCACATCATTTTGCAATGGAGAAAAAAGAAGAACATAATAAAGTTTCTGAATGACTAAAACGGCAACAGGATCGAAGGTAATGACCAGTTAGCATCTCTGATACAGGGTTACTTTGAGGGACTGTTCACCTCAGAAGTCCTAGCTCCCGACCCTGGGCTACTGGGGAAAGTAAACAGGCGAGTAACTGAAGAAATGAACGCAAGCCGCTTGGCTCCGTTCACGGCAGATGAAGTAAAGGCAGCACTCTGAATTCAATCGAGAGTTAGGTACCGTAATCTTCAGATAGGACAATACCTCCCCCAAAGCATTGTCAAGTGTTGGAATTAGGGCACCAACCACGAATAGGAGTTGTATAGAACCCCGGAAAGAGACCTTTGATGAAGTCGGCATCCTCCCAAGTGGCATTTGCTTGATCCAAACTAGCCAACTTCCTTGGTTGCTAAAAAACCATGCAACGCAAGTAATTTTCCACACACTGATTCACACGTTCTGTCTGGCCATCTGATTGTGGGTGATTGGCAGAGCTAAACCTCAATTTCACTTGCAGTGCTTTGAAGAAGGCCTGCCACATGTTACTTGTGAATATCCAGTTTCTATCAGAGACTATTGACTTTGGCAATCCATTCCACTTAAAAACATTATCCATGAAAGCATGAGAGACTGATTGTACTGTATAAGGGTGAGCAAGGGGAATGAAATGAGAATATTTAGTGAACCTGTCCACCACCAACAATATGACTTCTTGGCCCAATGATTTGGGAAGACCCTCAAAGAAATCCAGGGAGATGTCAGTCCAAGCAGAAGTAGGTAATGGCAGTGACCAGACAATTCTTCAATGTTGTGAAGGCCTCAATTTGAGCATCTGACCACTGGAATGAATCTTTTTCTAGACAGTCATGAAGTGGCCTAGAATTGATCCCATAATTCTTGAAAAATCTTCTTTTTCTGCAGCCATACCAAGAAAACTCCTCAACTGAGTGATAGTCTTAGGTGCTGGCCATTCTTTGATGGCAACTATTTTGTGGGGGTCTGTAGATAGACCCTATCCTTAGATAACATGCCCTAAATACTCCACTTGAGGGACAGGAAAACTGCATTTGCTAATCTTAGCATATAGTTTTCATGACCTTAGAATGTCCAGGACTAACTTTAGATGCTTGAGATGAGCTTGTTTGGTCTCGCTATATATCAGAATATCATCAAAGAATACCAAAAGGTATTTCCAGAGCAAAAACATGATTCATTAAAGATTGGAAGGTAGCAGGTGCATTAGTGAGTCCAAATGGCATCACTAAGTATTCATAATGACAAAAATATGTCCTAAAATTTATGAATGTCTTCTCTTCTCATTCTTATCTGATGATAACCTGATCTCAAATCAAGTTTGGAAAACAGTTGTGCACCATGTAGCTCATCTAATAGATCCTCAATGACAGGAATATTGAATTGATTTTCTGCACTTAACCCGAAAGCAAGTTTGAAAACAAGACCTGCTCTGTGAAGTGATGGAAGTAGTGAAGGTTTAGGCTTCGGATCTGTGAAGTTCAGATTTTGGAGTAGAGGTCATAGGCTAGTGCGGGTAGCCCTATCGGAAACTAGAAAGAAGAGGCTGATGCACCTGCCCGGCTGTGGGTGGGTTCAGCTCGATCAACTCGGATAGGAGTTTTTTCTCTATCTTGCTCCATGGTGTTCAAGAAGTGCGTCCAGAAAGCTGTGATTCATGGGAGGGAGCAGCTTCAATAGCTTTGGCTGTGAAAACTCTTGGTCTTGGAGCATCAGTGTCATCAGTTCACCCAAGATCAGCAGGACAAATAACTACTAGGTTTGTGCCAGAAAAGCATCTTGCGTGACAGGGAAAGAGTGGAAAAAGAAAGAGATTCATCAGCTATGGAATCTGACAGGTATTGGTATTGAACAGAGGGGGCTGTTCACAAAGCATCCCATGGATGGTAATGGTGCTTCCCCAGCTGCTATTCCTACTCCTTTGGCTGGTGCCAAATCAGGTGACTTTGAAGTCGAAGCTTGCCCGCAGAACGATGTAACCATGCTAGTAGTACTATGATTGCCTTAGAGCGCAGATGTCTCTGTCCCTAGGAACGTGATGCTTAGGTGCGAGGTGAGAAGTTTTGGGAAAGAGTATATTACAGCATTTCTAATTCGTGAATTTCTAATGATCGCCGTGTCCTGCATGCTGGATCCTCTACTATTCTATGTTCTTTCCGAAAGCGTGCCAATCCCTATGTTGTGTGGAGCTGAGCATCTTCTATTCGCTGGGATCAAGCTTTTCCTCTGCAGGGGCCTTGTGCAGTAAAACCCCTACGGGCGGTCCCCCATCGTCGTAAAGTAGTAAAGGTCCCCGCGAAGCTTTCGGGAAGAGGGGTAGTCTTGTGCGTAAGCATAGCATTTCTGGTCGAACCATCGAACCACACATCTTTTTTTGGTGGGAGGGTACTCCGAGTAGTGGGTACCTCGTAGGACCTCGACCCGCCTACTCAGGTCTTGTATGGATATGCAGGAAGGGGTGCTCCAAGGTGTGTGTAGGGGGTGTGTTTGTTCGCGAGAATGAATTCCTCGTCAAGTCAGGGGGGTGTGGACACACTTGCACAAATTCGGGTAACGGCTACAAGGGATAAAAATAAAGGAAACTGTACCCGACCCGGGATGGACGTAAACTCATAAGCTACCGAGGGTAGGGATAATCGTCCAGGTCTTATTTAAAAAAAAGCCGCGCCGCCACTGCAGGCAGGTTAGTTCCTCTGTCGTTGCCGGAGAGTTCTTGGTGAAGAGACCTTAGGATAAGTTGCTAAAACAAACGGAGGGGAGGATCGACCTGTTCAGTAGAATTCCGAAGAAAGACTCTTGGCAGCAGGTGGAGACATTTCTTTGGCCCCCTTCCAAATAAATGCGGGTAGGGTAGAGCTCGGCAGAGGGTTCGAGAATAGGGTATGGTTTTTATGGTCGGGTCCCCTACCACTAGTCCGGCTAGCCTTCTTTCGGGCAGGAAGCATGCCTAAACGATGGGCAGGCATCTCCCGCTACGCAAGCAACATTGTTCGCCACCACCCGAGAAGCAAAAGATTCGAGAGTCAAGGCGGAGAAGACAAGCATAGTGGTCTAATGACAAGGGCCGACGACGGAAGCTCGGGACGGAGCCGTATGATGCGGAAGTCTCACGTACGGTTCCCTGAGAAGGGAGTGGCTACCCACTGGAGCTTCGACCAACTACCACCGGTCAATTCCGCTTTGGGGCCACCCCTGACTCTCCCATCATTATAGGGGTATGGGGTTCGAGACAAAGAAAGATCAAGGCAGCATATCAGTTTTTCCTATATACTTTACTTGGATCCGTTTTTATGCTATTAGCTATTCTGTGGATTCTTCTCCAAACAGGAACCACCGATTTACAAATTTTATTAACCACTGAATTTAGTGAGCGGCGCCAAATCCTTCTATGGATTGCTTTTTTCGCCTCTTTTGCCGTCAAAGTGCCTATGGTACCAGTTCGTATTTGGTTACCCGAGCCCATGTAGAGGCACCTACGGCTGGATCCGTCATCTTGGCTGGAATTCTTTTAAAATTGGGAACCTACGGGTTTTTAAGATTTTCAATACCCATGTTTCCAGAAGGGACACTTTGTTTCACTCCTTTCATTTATACTCTAAGCGCGATTGCTATAATATATACTTCCTTGACCACTTTAAGACAGATCGATCTTAAGAAGATCATTGCCTACTCCTTAGTAGCCCATATGAATTTGGTGACTATTGGTATGTTTAGTCGGGCGGCGGCCATTAGGTCACCTATTTTGAGTTATGGACACACAAGCAAGGCCAAAACATGTGTGCCGGGCGTGCGACCCATCAACTTACTAGCAATAGGGGAGAAAACTTAGCATGTCGCAACAAAAGCGTCGATTCGAGGCGTCAGCAAAACACCGCCATCTGTTCCTAAAACAAAACCCCTTAGCGCCCCGGGACGGGAGTGGGGGACGGCCCTACGCAGACAGCAGCAGCACCGGCTCTACGAAGTCCGAATCGAATCTTTCGGTTGGCTTTCCCGTGAATAAGAATTGTTGGGCGCGGTGAAGCGAGCGCTTCTAGCTGTTTCGCTTGCTTCTTTCTTATTGTGGCGGCTATTATGGCGTGGCTGAAATGAACGAAAAGCGAGATGATTCAAATCGATTGATAGATGGCCTGATCTGTTCTGATAGATCGAAAGGTTTTCTATCAATAATAAGGGTTGACCTCTTTCTATCTATTGATGATACAAGATATCTATCTATTCTGGTCCATCAGAAAGAAATCGATATGTATCTGATTTTTTCTACATCGTATGTAGAGCGCCCAAGCGTTTGGCCAGCTCAGTTCTATTATCCATCGGTCCAATGCACTGGCTCATCTCATGGAGGGAAAAAGCAAATGTAGTTAGTTGTCTTGTCGTTGTTCGTCGCCTCAACACATTCCCCAGCATCGTCCCACATAGAAAGAAAGAGCGTGGAGCCCCGGCCCGACCTATACTCCGCTAACGTAAAGCGAGGAGTTGAGCCTAAACTGGCGAACCGAAGTCACTTTCGTAACCATACTTCCTACAGCTAACACGTGCCCAGTCCAGCGGGAACGCGAAGCGGAAACGAACGTGAGCTGCTATACCGAATCCCCCGCTAGCCATCGGGGACCTAGTGGTAAGGCCATGATCCGCAGGGGAAGGGATCACTCATTCTTCTATTGGGGACAGGTGCACGAACGACAACTCCAAACGTCAGACATCCGCCGCCTATACCTACCGTTTAGGTGGCACCAGCAAAGAAGTCATATTGATTTCTTAGTGATATGCTACCTTCGGGTTGCTGGTATTTCAGAATATTGATGTAGTTGACCAAAAATAATAGATCATGACGTTTATGTAATC
This sequence comes from Triticum aestivum, assembly GCF_018294505.1. Classification (NCBI taxonomy): domain Eukaryota; kingdom Viridiplantae; phylum Streptophyta; class Magnoliopsida; order Poales; family Poaceae; genus Triticum; species Triticum aestivum. Next base: position 304,871,391 of record NC_057811.1, on the reverse strand, counting down.
AATAACCTATGTAATCTCCAAACCCATTACTAGTGATCCGTCTTGGCCCCTGGATTAGTTGTCATCGCTCGATCACTTCCTTTTCCACTAAGTGATTACTTAGGGACCTTAGCATGCGATCTGGGCTGTTTCCCTCTCGACTTTGGCTCTTAGCACCCAATCAGTCTGTCTGTACTAAGGATGACGGCCTGTATTCGGAGTTTCCCTGGGGTTGGTAAAGCGAAATGGGGGCCACCCTAGCCCATTGAGTGCTCTACCTTGGTCCATGGACATCATACGCTCTACTGAAATAGATTTCGCGGAAAACCAGCTATATCCGATCTTGGTTGGCCTTCACCCCTAGCCACAAGTCATCCCCGTATTTTGCCACATACATGGGTTTGGTCCTCCAAGGCCTGTTAGAGCTCTCTTCAACCTGCTCATGGCTAGATCGATCGGTTTCAGGTCAAATAGGAAGAACGTAAATCTTCCACCTCTGGAAAGCGCCTACACCTAATGGCTTAAGCCGCTGTTCCCATTTCCTCACTGACCCGTCATGCGAAAGGTACACCGTTAGAGTGAGTGCGCCCGCGCTCCGCTCCTTCGACTGATTGTTCGCATCGGATCTCAGGTTCTCTATTGCACTCCCCGATTGGGGTTCTTTTCACCTGTACCTCACGGTACTTGTACGCTATCGGTCATTGAGGAATACTTAGGCTTAGAGGGTGGTCCCCCTTTCTCGCGTAAAAGCGATCATCATTTGAACACGCCGTGTTTTACTGGGAAGGATCAAACCATGGGAACGAATGAACAGGGCTATCACCTTCTTTGGCCGGATCTTCCAATCTTTTTAGAAAACCAGTTCACTGCGCGCCCCACCCCGTCATCAGTCCTGTGTTGCCTATGCTTGCGCCCCAAAACGGTTGCTGACTTTGTACAACTCCGTAGGGCGCGCTACGGCAACTTTTCTAACTACGCTTGCTGCTTGCTAGTTTTTCCATCATCCAATCCACAACAAATCGAATGAAACCGCTTCGGATTTCTTTTGATGAAAACCCTTGTTCCGCTCTCGCTTGCCGCTACTAACGGGGTCTCGGTTGATTTTCCTTCCTTTAGCTACTCAGATGTTTCGGTTCGCTAAGTTTGAAAAGTCCAAAGAGCACAGACTAGCCACGGAGCTTGGATACGGTTTCCCGATCGGAGATCCATGGATCACAGAAAAATCTCTCCCCATGGCCTTTCGCCTCTGAAAGCGTCCTTCCTTCTCAATGCCCGGGTATCCATCCAATGCATGATTTTCGATAGCGTCGAACATGAGCGGACACCCACACAATCTCGATTTGACACAGCAACACTTTCCACCTCTCTTCCTTCCCTTGGATCAGATAGGAAATCCTCACTTTTCCAAGACAGAAGAGAAGCAAGCAACGGATTGAGCAACTAGCGCGAAAGACGTTGCGCGTTAGCGCATCCGTTTTCTTGCTTGATTTTTATATGATTTTTTGAGCAACTAGCGCGAAAGCCGTTGCGCGTTAGCGCATCCATTTTCTTGCTTGATTTTTATACGATTTTCTGAAGTGATCTGTCCAACTAAGTAGAGAAGGACACTAGAGTGTGGCTACACGTGGTATAGGGCTACTCGTCCCGCCTGATGTTGAGGGAGCTAAAGTGGAACTCTCACATACATGTTCCTTAAGTTTTTAGCTCGCTAAATGATACAGTCCTCGCTGATGGATCGGCAAGTACTCCACGGTCAGCGGCTATCAGCTAACGTTATGGGCCGTTAGTGGTGGTTCATTGCCTATAGTGTTGTAATCCGGAATCCAAGTTTTGTGATAACCGTGTTGTTTACTTTCAGTGTTGTTTATTGTTCATAGCTGGATTGAGCTTGATTGAGAGTGTCATGCTCTGTCAATATCTGTTGCAGGAGTTGTCATTCTCTGTTACTAGAGTTGTCAATCTCAGATGCAGGAGTTGTCAGTTGCAGCCATTCTCACTGTGTCAAGCTTGTGACTTGCGTTGTATCAGGTTGGTAACAGCTTGTATCCCGATAGGACTGAATGTAGCCAGGAGTTGTCTTAGGTTAGTCTAATGTTCCAAAACGTTAGTCAAACCACCTAGGTTGTGTTTGTTCTGGAGATTTCAGCTAGTCCGAGTGATCTGGGTTATCTTACGTTTTATCCCTGTTTCAATCTTTTTTTCGATTATCGGGGTTTTGTAGCAGCCCAGCAGCATCCGTGTGACAGAGAGTCATATTAAGGATATAATAATGCTTTCCCCTTGAACCCCTTGCAGAAAAAGTAGGAAAATGGACTGAAATTGTTGGATAAGTGGATTTGCAGTATCTCAACAATCAGAACAGCGAATATTCCATCATCCAAACTAAGCTTCCTCAGATCCTAACCCATTGGTCATTATCGAGCCTCGTGACTCTGGCTGTGTTGATATCTTCGTATTACCTGTTATCATCCTATCTATCTGGTTATTGCTTTATGTGTTGGTTGGGATTTCACTATTTAAGTAGTATAGTTACTGATTCTATTGACTGAAGGATTGCTATTGCTGACATCTTCTGTGATGGAAGCCGAGAGAAAGGCCACCAAGAGATTCGGGTGGGTCGGCCTTCTATATTACCTAGTCGCCCGTTACGATATTCCTTTACGAGAATAGCCTACTTTCGCTTCTAAAGTGCATTTTTTTCAACAACTCAATAGAACTTTTTTCTTTTTTCATATTATGTTATTTGCACTTTGGATTTTCCTCTCTCGCTCTTGGACACTTGTTTAGCTTGTTAGAGGGAATGATCCGCCCGGGGATCCGGGTTTTTTCCTTCCTACGATGAAGGTGCCTTAAACCAAATGAATATCTCAAGCACTCGAGTAAGATGTGGACGCACATTGAGGATGAAGGGAACGCGCTTCTGTCCTTCTATCATTGGACTGATCATTTCTTTTGGCTTTCTAGGCCATAGATTAGTGAACTTTCTCTTCTAATGAAATAGATCTTTCAAGTTTTCGTATGAGTCTATTAGTCATAGGTTTCTATTTTGTTAGTTCTACCGGAGATAGGTATGGAAGCCACTATGAGTATATATCTAGGTATGCTTCTAACTTAACCTCACGCGATAAACGGAATCCCTATCATGAGCGCAACTGTATTTACAAGTTCAGTAGCCTGAGTGAGCTTTCTCCTCAATATGGATGTGGTGATTGTTCATAAACTCCATGAAAATCAGACAGACTTATTATCAGTGCTCCAAGCTCCATGTGTTCTAGGGCTAAGACTACATTGGTGTAGGCTCCCCTTATCCTTCCTCTGGCATTCGCCGATCGATTTCTAAATGAGTGGAATTTCGATTCTCTAACTGCTCAAATAGCAATGGTTTCCTGTTCCGCATTGACCCTAGGATTGGCGGCTTGGCTTAAAGAATATGGGATTCTCTTTCCGGTGGAAAATTGCATCTGAAAATGAGACTGAGATCTACTTTTCGAATTGTCAGAGGCTATGAGATCCACTTTCTTTTGGAAAGGAGAAGGGAGAAGCAGCATTTCAACTGTGTGAGGATGGACTCTAGACCCACTCATTCTGATTCTGTGATTGCAATTTCTCAAAATGGATTATAAAGTTGATCCTGTTTACTAACTCACTCTCAAAGTAGAAATACCGGACCAGGTAACCAGAAGATAAGGCCACTCGGCAAGACTGGACTAGTTTAACACGGCTATCTAGTGGAACACTATATATATAGGACTTGTAGAGCTTGAAAAAGCTTGTTTTGGTCTTTTTTCTCTTTTTCGGGCACTGAACTTCATAGACAGACTTACCAACTGATGAGCCAAAGTAGCAAATTTCTTCTTTCTGGGAGGGGCGGACTCTACGTTGGTAGCTCGAACTTTCATTTCTTCCTTCCATTTCATCTGTTCAAGTAGTCTCCTTTTCAAGTAGATACGCTTTGATACCAGACTGGTGTGCATTCTATGCTTACCCAGCGAGCGAAGGAGCGAGCCAATTCCTCTGTTCCGGTAGAGCGAATTACTTTGAAGAATTGTTTACTTTCTTGTCTTTCCTCCAGTGAACAGAGTGGAAGACCAGGTATCTTCGTAGTTGGCTCTGGAATGATTGCTTGCAGGATTTCATATTTTCCAGTGATCAGCTTAGTTGGAAGAGATAGATAGGAGAAGCGAATGCCAGATGCGCGGTGTGCCAATCAATCCAATTTCGTGAGATCGAGTCAAGGTAAGAAGGAAAAATTCTTTGGAGTAAAGTAGCCTGGAAGAAAGAATAGGAATTGATCTATCTATAGTATAGATAGAGTGTCAGATGAAATGCTTGACAAGGCAAGGAAACAGAACTTCCACATCCTCTGTTCACACTACCTGGATTGGAATTGGTTCTATCGAGATATACTGACTTGAAACAGGAATTTCTTGGTAACTGATGCTTCTTTGAAGCAAGTGCTTTCGGGTTGGCTCTTCTGATATGTGTGTTTGCTACCCATACGGAACAATTTCATTGATGAAAGATGGATGGCTATTCTCCACATTTGCCAGCACAATGCACTTTTTCTTCTATTTCGTGATTCCTTTCTTTCTGTCGCCATTTCAAAATGGATTTCTCCTCCTGGTTTTAGTCACACACGTCTTTTCCACCTAGGAAGGATGCCCCTACGATCATTCCATGCTCTGCATTCGCCCGAGCGGTCCCCAGGGAAGGAAGCCAATAATGGGAGTGTTAGGGCGGAACTTCATTAATGAAAGGATTTGCACTGCCCCACCGTACCGCAGGGACGAACTTCAATAGCCCATCATAGCACTCTCAGTCAGGGGGTTAGGGAACTCTTGAAATATTGATAGAATAACATTTATTTTTCATAAGTTTCAGTGGACGCAGAGCCAGCAAGTGTAGTTTTTCAGCGTAAGGTCAAGTTACAGAAAGGCCTATTTTGATAAGCAAGGCATTGCAAACAAATAGGTAGAGAAGAGAGCTAACCTAAGGAGCGAGCTTGTTGTAGTTGGTCTAAAGGGGGAAATAAAGGACTGTCCCGCTACTACTTCCTTGATTCCTGGGAAAGAAGGAAGACCGAGGGTAACTAACTCTTCCTTCTGAAAAATCTATATCCCAGCTCGTTTTCATCGAGCCTTCCCCCCGTTTGGAGTATAGCCAAGTGGTAAGGCATCGGTTTTTGGTACCGGCATGCAAAGGTTCGAATCCTTTTACTCCAGAGCATACTTATTCTAGAAAATAGAAAAAGAAAAAGAAAGTCTCATCCCTAATAAATAAATGAAAGTAGATTTACATTATTTTTGTATTTCTAGGGGGAATGTTGAGGCAAACTTACAATGCTGACAAGCTGGTTAGGTGCCGAGTTGGATTAGACATCGCAGGTTTCAGTTTAAGAATTGGGAAGAGGTTAAGAACCTAGTGGAATCCACTGCGAGGGGAAGTGCTGAAGTGAAGAAAAGCCCCAATTTTGGAGAGGATTGCATAATTGGAGAGTAGAATTGGAGCAAGGCCGTGATCTGGTAGGCGACTGGTACAAGTGCTAGACTGGAGCTAGACAAGAAGCGTTGAGCAGGAACTTGAGCAATTCCAGAAACTTTAGAAGAAACTGGATATGTGGCAACAAGAAGGGCTTAGCCAGAATCTTGAAACAGGTATGATACCGGCACATATCAGCCTGATGTGATGTACCTGAATTCATTCATGTTCTGTGGAGTCTTTCTTTTAATATTCTTATTTTTTCTCAGTTTAATTAGGAAGCAAATGCGGTTTCAAGATGAACTCAACCTCGAAAAGGAATTCAATTAGCTGTGCAGTTAGCCCTTTTATATTTAATAATTGGTTGAAATGGATATTGCCTGTCACTTGAAAATAAGGTTGTTTCATTTAGAATTCAGCAAGTTTCTTAGAAAATTGTTGTTAAACAGGTTGACGTTCCACTGGGAATGGAATAACAAAGGCTTTTGGCAGTTTGTGGATCGAGATGTGATTCGCTTTTTGAGTAATAGTTTCTTTCATTTGGTGTGCTCTTCCTGGAACCGGTAATAGGACAAATTTGGTGCATTCTAGTTTGCTGTTATGGTATTTACAATCCTTGAATTGTTTGAACCTGACTCTCATTATCTGTCTTCATGGTCTTGAGGGTATTTTGGATATCGTGGAGGTAACTGACGATGAATTCGTCTCTTGCCTCACCGATATGAACACAGAGTTTCCGAAGCTGCAAGAGTGCTTGGTTAAACGGTGCCATTAAGTTTCAACTGTCTTTAAACTTACTACTTCAAGTGCAATTATCAACTCCTTGCAAAATTGTTGGCTTTCTCATCTACAAAAGGAAACTCTGGTATTCAAGGAAACAGATAATTAGGTTCCACTCACTACGTCAACTAAAGCAACTGCATCTGGAGCACTTACCAGGGAAAATTGAATAAATAATGACGTAGTACGAGGGGATTTTTTCTCACTATTGCCATCCTGTGTTCAGTTCCAATTTCGTAGTAGGAGACAGACTCAATGTCAATAGATTCCTGTCCTTTTCTATAGAAATAGGCTTGGTCAAGTGCTTAAAAAAGAGGTGACCCGGATGATTTCAATGAATTGCTATTTGGTCAGATTGGAACAATTGGATTCAAAAGGAAAGAAAGACTGTGAACGAAGAGGGCCGCCCATGATCGATTGGATTCGGCAAATAAAGTAGAGGGCCCGCCCGTGTCACCACCAGTCCACCGAACCAGCTGTAGATCGCTAACTCTCTTGTCGACGCCCGGAACTTATGTACAAGTTAAGAATGAATTGTTCCCGAGTAGAGAGGGCAGTATAAGGATTCAGTAAGAAGGAGAGTCTACTTATGGAAATGCCATCCTCTCTTTCCTCAGTAACGGAGTGACTAGCTACCCCGACTTTTTATTCCAGTTCCATTCTTACTGGTGCAGGAGTCCAAAGTGCATCTTCCAACTCCCTAACTGCGTCTTCCATGAAGTTTGGGAGACCCCTCACGTGCCGCTGCCCGTGAGACTCGCCTTTGTACACTTTGCGCACCACTTCGACTAGACCCCACTACTACCTTGTATCCAAATACCTGCGATCTAGCTCATTCTTTTTTAATCCCTGCAAGCCTAATAGAACCTTGTTTCCTGGGCCAAGTCAGCCTATAAGTAAGTAGGGCTGAAGACAATTTGTTTGTTAGTTTTTCAATCTTCTTCCTTCCATGCTTAGAGTAAGTGGAAATGACCTCCTTGATCAGCAAGTAAGCGAGCGGTAGTTCAGTCTCCGACAAGTGAGGCCGAATAGCCCCAGGTGTCCTTTTCCTTCTAAACTAGCTGCTCTCGCTTGACTCTTCTAGTGAGCAAGCAAACTGGTCGGGGAACAGGGTCGGATCAAAGTAAGGATGGGAATAGCACTCACTCGTTGAAGGTAAGGCAGAAACAGGGGTTGTCCTCTCCCTTACTTAAGTCCTAGTCCATCTTTGCGTGCCCCAAAGGGGAAGTCAAGCAATAATGAGGGAACTTGACCCACACCTGACGAAAGAGTTTGGTAGCTCGAAGGAAGCAGAAGCAAAACCTGCTTTCTTTCTGTCCCAACCTCCAAGGGTTCCTCCCTGTATGACATAGTCCATTGGATTGGGGCAATGGTATGCACCTATGTTTGGTGTCCCCTCTCTCACTTCCTCGTCAGATCCTGGTCCCAAAGGGCAATACATTGAGTCAGAAAGACGGGGGGCTTTCGTAAATTCCATTCTATAGCGAACTAGCCCCTGGATCAGCTCTCATAGTGGGAGAATCAGAGTCAAGTTAGGCGTAAAAGAGGGTGTTGACATCATTCGTCGTGATTGGATCAATCAGACTCCCCCACAGGAAATGCCAAGGGGCGCCCTTTCTCATTATCATCTACCGCCCATTTCTTCATCATCTGCTGCTGCCTTAAGTGCGTAAAGTAGGCTCAGCTTCTTAGGTTTCTAAATATCTTGTAGTAGCCGAAGGTAGTCCAGTCCGCTTGTTAGATTGAATTGAATCTTATATAACCTACGTAGCTAAAGAGAAAATCATAATAGTCTAAGTGGACCTCTCAAAGGTATAAATAAGTAGACATTAGTCTTACTGGTTCGGTCTTTTTCTTTTTTTGTTATGATGCCCACATTTCATACTTCTCAATTCTTATTTATTCAAGGGTTCGTATGTACTGAGTGACTCTAGGTCTATTCAGATGCAGCTTCAAGAGAGCTTTATTCGGCCTTTGTATGACCGTCTTCCCTTCCTGTCTATCTCCTTCGGTCAGGTAGTTCTGCTTCCGATGCCAGAGGAGCAGGGTGGGATAGAAGGGTAGTTTCTGAGTTTGAGATGTCTGAGCTTGGAGGTTCCACTTCTCTAATGTGATAGTAAAGCAACAAGCAACGCCGCTCCCGTGCGCTCATCCCTTGCTTGTTCTTGAGCGCTAGTCATTCATCCCTAGCTGGGTTCTTGGGATATCTTGATTCTCTTTATGATGATGTAAGGGTCGGCAACAATGAATAAGGAATCGATCGGAAGTTCGCTCCAATCGATCTTCTATAGGAGTAGGAGGTAGCGCGAATACCCTCTTTCTTCCTTTAGAAGAGTGCTGGACCTCCACAATGTCAAACCATAGAACACAGCTCCTTTCGGTCAAACCCTAGGAAAGACGACTTTACCTTTTTTGTAGATAGTCTGAATTCGAGCTACTGTAGTCTCCCCTGTTGACCTTCGTTTTTAGATAGAATCCTCAATGAGTGGAAAGGACTCCCAGACTTGCTCCACGGTACTATACCATACAGAGTCGCGCCCTTGTGATATGATAAGAAGAAAAGGGGCCAGGCCGCCCTCTTTTCTTTTCCGCACCAAGCCTTCTTGTAAAATCGGGTGTATAGCTCAGTTGGTAGAGCATTTGGCTTTTAACCTAATGGTCGCAGGTTCAAGTCCTGCTATACCCAAAACAAAAAAAAACCACTCTTGTATTCGTAAGGATGCATAGTAGCCTTCAAAGAGCACTCTTTGGCCTTGAGAAAAGCCCCTTTCTCATCAACATCTTGACTTCGCTCGTTGTTTGAGGTAAGTATAAAGGAGATCAGATCTGTCCCGGGAATCGAAGGATACAGAAATATGGAATCGAGCACAGATTATAGGAAACAAGCAAATAGAACAGGCTGGATCCCATCTTTAACTGCACAGAGCAGCAGCCTACTATTGATTGATGATCTTACCTTCCTGAGAGTCGAGGAACAACAGATGAGATAGCCGAAAGGGGGGACCCCGGGTAATAGGTTTCCTTTTCCGGTTTCGGCTTGAGATAAATCAGGAACTGAACTGAGCACTCCACAAGTATGGATTGGATTGTTTCATTCTGATACCAACTTTCATGTTGGAAGATAAGGTTGCCATACTGGGAAAGGGGGAAAGGAAATAGGATCCCCTCTCTTCTCTACAGGGATGAACTTCTCCTCGCCGACCACTGGCACTATACTTAGGTTAGGCGCAATAGGTGACTTAGGTTGGGTTGTCTGGATCAATCCTATAACGAATAGCTCTCTTTCCTTTTAATGAACACTCACTAGATTCTGCTAAATAAGAATAACTGCAAAGATAAGCCAGGTCATCCGAAAATCCAGGAAATATTTCCTGGATTTTCTGCATGGCATATTTCCTATGATTTCACAACCTACTTTTTTTCTTAATTATATAGTATAGCACCTTCCCTTCATGGGGAGATGTTTATATACCAGCTAAATTCATTCATTCATTCATTACTTACTTGCTCTTCTTTCCCAGTGGTCGGAATAGGGATTTCCATGGATTGTAGGCCCTCGATTGTAATGATGGTATCAATGAAAGATGAAATAACATGATACTATTTAAAGCAATGGTTGATAGAGCGAGGTCTAACCTTGATTGGGTAGACCGAGAAGCAAACCACGAAGCAACTGGACTGCAGCCCCGAGAAAACAAGCAGTTCAGAAAAGCAAGTCAGGAATACGGTGGCGATGCAGCAACGATACACATTCCCGCAAGGGGTAGTGAAAAGCCATTAGGGGGAAGAGATAGGTTTCATATTCTAAGCCAAATTACTACACCATAAGGAGATTACCATTATGAGATGACACTTGAGAGGGCACTTTAAAGTGATTGAACCCACTTTCCATGTTAGTTTAAGCAACAATATCGCTAGGGACCAAAGTAGTGAAAACGGCAGCTCCATTTTCCAAAACTTTCTATCTCATAAGACTGTGAAACCACACAATTTGACATTCCCCTTGGGAAATAGGGAAAAACAGGCCCCGGATTCCGATAACTTATGTCTCGCCTAGTGGAAAAGTACACAATTGACTAAGAAGATTGGAAGGTGGTACGAAAATATTCATTGGGTCTTTCGTTCCAGCAGTCCTGATATAGCTTCTAGCTTTGACCGCTCTTAAGGTGCCTGCACTCTTGGATTGAATCGCTGACTTGTGTTTCGGTTTAACCGAAAAGAAGAATCCTATCATTTCACTACTCGACAGAGGCTCCTCATTCATCCATCGGATAGGACGCCCCATCTATGGACCAAGAGAACGAGATATTGACTTTTTTTACAGCTGTAACTACATTCTCACATTTCTTTTTTGATCTCATGACTTTTTATGCGATCGGAAAACAAAGATAGGCGGACGACTTGACCATAAGGTCGGATGTTTCCGTGAGCAGTAAGCAGCGGATCTCCCCTTTTTGGGGGAAAGCTGGTGGCCCTTTTGGCGTGTTAATTCTTTCGACGGGGTGGCCTTCTTTGTTCGGTAGATCCGCTCGAGGTGGTTTTCGTTTACCAGCGCGTAGGTGGTCTAAGTTCCTATGACCGAGTCTTTCTGGCCCCTGTGAACATATTTTCTTAATGTATTAAAGAGGGCCTCTCTAACCGGTGAAAAGTGGTAGGTGTCCACTAACGGCTATTCCTGGCTCGGCTCCGATAACGAAATTCCGGGAGGAGTCGGTAGTTGGGCACTGGATCCCTCGGACCTGGAGAATGTGTGACACTGGGTCGGGGTTTGGTGAACCAACAGGTCGCTCCTTTAGTTGAAGTATCGGGCCCCTTTTTCGTTGCCTAGGTTACACCTTCGGAATACCCCAGACAGGGATTTCACTCTATTCCCCCCAATCTTCACTTTACGCCACGCCGACTCTCCGTCGTGGAATTAGACCAAGGGTCGAAGACACATACCATAGGACCCCGTCTCCCGTATCTTATCTTTCGCGCGTAGGAGATCGAGACACAGCCTTAGGGCTATGGGGAAAGTGGATCGATTGCCCTAGAATTACAACTACGTAGAGGGTCTCTACAAGTCTATAAATAAGCTCCAAAAAATTGATCGGTAGTAGTCCGGTCGCACCCAAACAATAATATTCCAGAGGGAAATGCACCTAAGATCAAATATTTTGAGCCGGCTTCCGTGGAAAATTCAGACTTTCTTTTTGATGCTGCGATCACATAAAAACATAAACTTTGAAGCTCAATAGCTAAATACATGGCAATTAAATCATGAGCCGGGATCATTAAGAGCATACTGCGAGTAGGAAGTGGAATTAATACAATGAATTCAGAAGCATCAAACCTCTCTTTTTCGAAAAAATCGAAACACATCGAAATGGTACCAGCCGTACTTAATAATAGAAGGATTTGGCAGAAATATGTAAAATTGTCCCTCCTAAAAAAATTATTCCAGAATAAATGGGCAATAGTTAGCAGAGGTGCGCCAGCGGCGAGCAGAAGCAAGGTTATTAGATACCGAAGGAAAGCCCGGCCAGAACCACACGTGCAGGTTTCCCTGCATGTGGCTCGTCCGTGATAACTTCTTCGGATTTGCGTGAACTAGCGGACCGATCACTAAGTGGTTAGTACCTCCAGCATGAGCGAACCTTTTCAGAACTGGTTAGGAATGGGCGCCACTATCCCAGCCCGGATCCAGCCAGGTCCTATTGATCATGTCCCCATCCCAACAGTTGTATCTTGTCTTGGGGCGTCTTTCTTTGGCTTTACTATCAAGCCAGACGCGGCGCCCTTTCGCATTATCATCTACCGCCCTTTCTTTCCTCCCGTCCCTTCACGCATGAAGATCGTCGTATGTATGTTCGACTTCGGTTGCCGGTGCAATAGAATTGGCGGGAGTATATTATGGCAGGATCAGTCACCTGGGCAAACCAAAACCCTCCTCCAAGAAGAATTGTGCTATGCCCCCCCCGATATCCCTATAGAGCGAAAGAGCTGCCTGGCGATCCCTAGGTTGCAGCACGTCCGATCATTAACTCCTCGCTAGTTGCCGCCGTTTCTAGGACCGACCGACGCCTCACCTGCATGCACAGGTACCTACTAGTGTAGTGTCGGTCGCACATTCATAATAGCGTTTGGACTCATGTGCCTTCCTGAACTAGGGGAGTTCCCTTGCTCCTGCTGCGTACGATTAGCCGGCCTTGTGGCGGCAAAAGGATTAGGACGTCCCCCCATGCTAAGGCTCCCTGCGGTCCGGCCGCATTAGGTTAGGGAGCTGGGTGATAATAGCTCCTCCGCATCCCAAGCGCGCTGCCCTCCTAGGCGCGCAACACTAACTAATCCAAGCCAACCCACATTACTAACTAACAGTGGATAATCATCTTTCTTAGAGGTACTAAATACAACTCCATGAATGAGCAAAATGAAGGTTGCGTTAATGATAAAGATCTCTGGGGAAACCGCTAAAAAAGATTGAACATGTGGTTCCGAGTTTCGATAACTTCTTCTACTTTCATTTCCTCCGTCTTCCAAATCGCAGAGTTAATCCAAAAGCCTAGGTGTTATTACTGAGCTGCTGCACTTTTTTCTCTAATTCCCTTCTCAGATCCTCCGACTACTCCTCCTTATCCTACTCACTCGAAGTTTCGTTGGTCATTTATTGTTTTTTTAGCCTCTTTGACAAAGTTAGTAAGAAGAAAAACCTCGATCTTCAGTACACTTCACACCCACACAATCTCTATTTGAAACTAACACTCCATTTCCAGATAGCGAGCGATATAGATTAGTGTACACGAGGAGGCTAATGTAGTGAAACTGGATGAGCAATGACGAGGCCCTTTCACGCTATCGCCCTGGATTGTTCACCTAGTTCAGAGAACACTCGGGTTGCTTAGAAAGCGTAGCGTTAGGAGACACTAGGGTGTTAGCATTCAAGAATGAGATCACACCAGTGGTACCAGAAGCTCCAAAGACTGTTGAAAACAAAGGGAGTGGACAAACAAAGAAGAGAAAGGAACAAGAACCCAGTCGTCGAACCAGTATAAAGCCCTAAGTGATCTGCTCTACAAGAGTATATTAACTCATGTTCGGAGTATGAACAGGGAAACCCGATACCTACTACCTTAGAAGAAAGAATTCTGGAAGAAATGAAGAAGAGCTGTTCGACAACGATCCTTACCTATCAATTCATGAAATTGGAGTTTGATGTTGTGTTGTAAACGAAATCTTCAGAGAAATGGAAGACAGGCAGAGTATAGATTAGTTCAGATCTCCACTCAATGAATTCCACATTCATATCCAATCTCATTTCATTAGCAAAAGATACCGCTACGCTCTAAATTGCTCTATTGACTTCGGATAGACGTGATCGAAACCAATATGCTTGGTTAGTTCATGCTTGACTGGATCATTGGCAATCTGAATAGGATTCGGAGTCTCCTGTACTGCCTTCATTCACTGCCAAGCTCTAGCTCATTTAGCAGGGCTAAACTTCTATCTGAGCCTTTACGAGCAGGATCCTGGATGGGTTACGTTCATTCAGAACGAGCTTAATCACAATACCCCTCTGGAGGACATACCTGGACCGCTTAAGCTCTTCCTAATGGAAGAAAAGCTGTCTAGTATGCGACAAGATGTCATTTAGGAATTTGTGGCGCTTTATCAAAGAATAGGGCCTTATCTACCGATCTTCCTATCTGGACCATATTCACGCAACTGATTCTTTCACTGTTCTCCAAGCGTCTTATCAAGATCTACGGGAGAATGAGGGAGGATCTGTTTTCTTTAGAGATGCTGTTTCCTACAACCGGGATCTCCTTGAGGCGGAAAGCTCCGCAAGGAGGTGCCTGGAAGTGGAACAGAGGATCCGATGGGAAGAAATCCCCAAGAGCAAGGCAAGTCTCGAAAGAGCTGAGCACGAGCATGCTCTCGACTTGTTTAAGTCGGAGGATCTTAGAAGGGAATTAGAAAAAAAAGAGCGGGGTAGCTCAGTAATTCTGATTCTTTTCTCTTCCAGCCCCCGGGCGGGCCCCTCTTTCTTTTCTCTTCCAGCCCCCGGGCCCCTCTTTGATAAGGAAAGTTTTCATTTCTCAAATAAAAAATGACAAATATGGTTCGATGGCTCTTCTCTACTAACCACAAGGATATTGGGACTCTCTATTTCATCTTTGGTGCCATTGCAGGAGTGATGGGCACATGCTTCCCCGTACTGATTCGTATGGAATTAGCCCGACCCGGCGATCAAATTCTTGGTGGGAATCATCAACTTTATAATGTTTTAATAACGGCTCATGCTTTTTTAATGATCTTTTTATGGTTATGCCGATGATGATAGGTGGATTTGGTAATTGGTTTGTTTCGATTCTGATAGGTGCACCTGACATGGCATTTCCACGATTAAATAATATATCATTCTGGTTGTTGCCACCAAGTCTCTTGCTCCTATTAAGCTCAGCCTTAGTAGAAGTGGGCAGCGGCACTGGGTGGATAGTCTATCCACCCTTAAGTGGTATTACCAGCCATTCTGGAGGAGCAGTTGATTTAGCAATTTTTAGTCTTCATCTATCAGGTATTTCATCAATTTTAGGTTCTATCAATTTTATAACAACTATCTTCAACATGCGTGGATCTGGAATGACTATGCATAGATTACCACTTTTTGTGTGGTCCGTTCTAGCGACAGCATTCCAACTTTTATTATCACTTCCGGTACTGGCGGGGGCAATTACAATGTTATTAACCGATCGAAACTTTAATACAACCTTTTTTGATCCTGCAGGAGGGGGAGACCCAATATTATACCAGCATCTCTTTTGGTTCTTCGGTCATCCAGAGGTGTATATTCTCATTCTGCCTGGATTTGGTATTATTAGTCATATCGTATCGACCTTTTCAAGAAAACCGGTCTTCGGGTATCTAGGCATGGTTTATGCCATGATAAGTATAGGTGTTCTTGGATTTCTAGTTTGGGCTCATCATATGTTTACTGTGGGCTTAGACGTTGATACGCGTGCCTACTTCACCGCAGCTACCATGATCATAGCTGTGCCCACAGGAATCAAAATCTTTACTTGGATCGCTACCATGTGGGGAGGTTCGATACAATACAAAACACCCATGTTATTTGTTGTAGGGTTCATCTTTTTGTTCACCATAGGAGGGCTCACTGGAATAGTTCTAGCAAACTCTGGGCTAGACATTGCTCCACATGATACTTATTATGTGGTTGCACATTTCCATTATGTACTTTCTATGGGAGCCGTTTTTGCTTTATTTGCTGGATTTTACTATTGGGTGGGTAAAATCTTTGGTCGGACATATCCTGAAACTTTAGGCCAAATCAATTTTTGGATCACTTTTTTCGGGGTTAATCTAACCTTCTTTCCCATGCATTTCTTAGGGCTTTCGGGTATGCCACGTCGCATTCCAGATTATCAAGATGCTTACACCGGATGGAATGCTCTGAGCAGTTTCGGTTCTTATATATCCGTAGTTGGGATTCGTCGTTTCTTCGTAGTTGTCGCAATCACTTCAAGCAGTGGAAAGAACCAAAAATGTGCGGAAAGTCCTTGGGCTGTTGAACAGAATCCAACCACACTAGAATGGTTGGTACAAAGCCCTTCGGCCTTTCATACTTTTGGAGAACTTCCTACGGTAAAAGAGACAAAAAGCTAAAAAAACCTCTCCTAACTATGAAGGAAGTTTCATAGAGATAGGTGTGGGGAAATAAGTTCTTCATTTGAAGAGTTAGTTGACTGGCCTACCGGCTCGCAGATTAGGTTGGCTTTTATCGCCAACTGAACTACGTAACCAAAGCGATTCCTTCTTGGTGGAGATAGGTGGGTCCTGGTCGAACCTAAGTCAGTTCGAACCTGACAGGTCGTTCGTTCGTGTGGAGAATCTCTCTCCTTACTCAGGATTTCTTTATCTTCGAGGCGAGGCATATCCATATGTCGAAGAAGGGGGAAGTGTCTCCATTTACGCTCATAGAACCCGGAAAAAAGAATATACCATTGTTTAAGGACCAAGGATGCGATGTGAGAAGCGTAGGTCGGAGTAGCAGGAGTATGCGACAAGCAGTTGCATGTTTGATGTGGGTCTGTAACGAGATGAATTAGAACACTTGGAATCCTCGCGGATATAGCTGCCACAAGGGCTCTTTCCCACTTAATAGATTCATTCCTTCGTTATGGCGGTTGAGGGTACTTGCCGTTCAGAGATGCTATCCGAGTAGGAAAGTTAGCCAAGTTATCCTGCCTAGTTTAGATAAAGCACCCCGATCATACCAGATGCAACCCGATCATTGTATACATAACATAGTGGAATTTGAGTAAATTCTCTCGGCCTTTCCCATTTCCAATTCAAAAACAACTAGGCATAGAAGGAAATCTTTCCCGGTAGAAGGTTCTCAGTAATCAGCAGTGGGAATAAGCCCTTCCAGTCTTTTTTGCCTAAGAAGGTTTTGGAGGAGGAACCTATGGGAACGGCAGTCCTGCATCGAGATTATTAGTTGCTTACCGCTGCACATTTTATCAAGATCAACCTATGGGAATAGCCGTCCCTTCCTTACCAAAGAAAGAAAAAAGGAATGACGCGGTCTGGTTTACAAGTAAGAAAGAAATAGGATAAGGGTAAAGCTGACGTTTAGCTCTTCGTTCCGCTCTTGGTTTACAGGCTTTGTTAACCGGACCGGAAAAGGGGGCATTTTCTGGGTAGGTTTCCCTATTAAGTCAGCACTGGATCAAGATTGGAGACCCACCACAAGCAGAGAACAAAAAGCCTAAGAGTGGTGATGAACCATCTGCAAAAGGAGTAACAGAGCAAAGCGGAGAAGAGAAGGGGAAGAAAAAAGGTTCCAACTCATTGGATAGCTTAATCTATTGGTCAGGGATCCCATCTTTACTTTATTTAGGTGCCTAGACTTTTCGGGGCATAGGGTAGATTTCACAGTCCTTTAAGTGAATACACCTTCTCTTTATGTATAGAGCTCTTAAAGAATGGATCAGCTCCTAGCGAAAAAGTCCAAGGTCTGAATACCAAGAGCGGTCAAACACAGTGATTGGTCCTGGTCAATGGGTAAAAAAGCCTGCCCTATAATCTGAAGTAGTCTTCGACTAGGTATATAAAATGGATAAAAAGAAAGAAGGGGAGGAGAGGAGATAGATGCATTTCACTAGGCGTTATGATACTGGAAAGAATGAAATCGAGTAAGCTTAGGCCAACCGATAAGTCATCTTTGTGTAACTTCCCATATGCCTACTTCTAAGCTAAAGTAAGGAAATAGGGTGAGATAAGCAAGAATGAGCCGAACGAAGACGTAAGGTTTGTTTAGATGTAGTCTTTGTGCTTTTCAAGCTGCTTCTTGCAAAATCAACTAAGTTCAAAAAAGCCATGCCCAGGTTTCCGGGAATTTAGATAAGATATGTCAGCTGTTGGAGGATCAATATTATCCGGGGGATCCATATATTATGAGGGAGTATAGAGAGGGGGTCTAGAGATAGTACAGTCTGTAGTGAACCTATTCATTAAATGGACTTTTCCCTTACCTCTCATCAGCTTACCTTTCCCTCGCCGGTGTAGTGCCATCTGGATACCTCATAAATAAATCAAGCAGGCCAGCTAGTAAGTGATCCCGAGGGGCTATCTTCTCTCCCATGCTGGTGCCTTGCTTAACTCAAGTATAAAGTGGAAATTAAAGCCAAAATCCGGGGTGATAAAATTCCATTTGAATCTTGAGATCCAAGAAGAAGGATTGCTTCATGAGTTCGTTCTGACTCCTAGCTTAGCTGGAAAGCTTTTGCTTGTATCTGGTAGTGGGTGTAACATCCATCATACTCAAACAGAAGAAGGTTTGCTTATCTAGCTCCAAGGCAGTTATAATCATTTACAGAACTAGGGTTTGCACCTACTGAGGAGGAGAAAGGGTCGACGACCCATACTAGAACTCCAAGATAAGATCTTTCAGTCGATCAGACGGCCGAGGCCTTTAATAAGGTCCGGTTGTGCCAATGAGTTCTTCTAATTATGAATCGCCATAGGGAGGTAGCATTACATTTTTATTAGCAAAATAGAGCTCCTCATAGAAAAGAATGGCGAAGAAAGTGTTAGAGTACTTTCTTTTTGTTCAGTCCTGGAACTTATTCTTTTCCAATCGACCTATCAACAGTAGCGAACATACCCCGTCGAGCAAGTTAGGAGCTGCTCACAAAGAAGGCCGAAACCAGATGAGATGGCCGAAGCAGATACCAGAGAATAGGTTCCTTCACCGAAGTCTACTTTATTTTAGAATTCAAATTAAATTGATGCTGCACAGGCTGACCATTTAAAATAGGTGGAAACAGGAGACTGGAGAAGATGATCACACTTTGGAAGAGAGACAGTCGCGTACCTGCCCCGGGAGGGGGCTTTTGTTCGATACAATCACTGAACTCAACCGCTTAGACTGGAGATGGCACTTGAAAACTCATACGTAAATCTATCAACTTGACTTAGAGAAAGAAGTGGCAGGGGGTAGGTCGGCTGTTTTAAGTCCGGATGGTTCCTCTTGTTGGCATGGCGTTGGTATGCCTCGCTATCCTTCAACTCTGGATCCGCCATTCTTCAAAACAACAACTACCAAAACACGAACTCAACGGCTTAGAACCGTAAACCATATACCTTCTCGGTAAAACACATCTCAAACAGATTATTATCGAAATGGATGGATTTTATCGCCTTAAGTAAGAGAAAAGGGTTGTGCTTTCGCCAGAAATTGACTACCTACCCATTGATTGGATTTCTTCTTCTCCCAGATCCAATAGAAGTTTCCAATGAGTCATTGCCAACTGCTTTAGCAGGAATGATCGAAAGCAGCAGGGGTTTAGTGATCAAGCTCTCACTTTAAAGTCCCTGCCAGCAATACCAATCCCATGCTCTTCAATGGTTCTTACGCTCTGAAAAGAATCCTTCTAAGCTTTCCTCCTAAAAAGAACCTACGTTCCATTATAGACATAGAATCTATCGTTGACCTACCCAAAGTCTTCTTTTGGTTCCTAGAACCATGCAGGAAAATCACTTGAGCAGTGACAGGTCAGCATCAATGGTTTTGAGATGAAAAAAACAGTCAAACAACACTGGCAGATCGGCAATCCAATCGGGACCTTCACACTTGACCATCATAAAGGGATCGTTGTTGCTTGGTCGATCGATCCGTCCTTCCACCCCAAAGCTGGTAATCCAGATCAGAGTTCTTTGGATGGCATGTAATGGATTTCATTATGAAAAGGGTCATTTTTTTGATGTTGTAAACTTCATATCCAGAGAAATGGATGACTGGCTGAGGGACATATATATTACTTCAGATCTCCACCTTCCTATGCTATGTATGCCAACCTTGATCTAATAAGTGGTCTTAATTAATATGCAAGATAGGATAATATTATACAAATAGTTGGTTTTGTTCAATACTTAGGTAGGGCTGACTACGCCACCTCAACAGCTGGGACTGGAATTGCTTACAATGCATCTGGCCACTGACTGAATTCGAAGTAGGGCCAGTGTATAAAGACCGGCTTATCTCTCTTAAGACTTAGTCCACTTTCTACTAGAATCAGATTTTCTAGTTTGCAAGCAGGTGTGCCAGCTGTAACAAAAACTTACGGCTTAGGTGGATTTCTTTACTCAGTCTATAACTCAGGCTTTTCTTTATAGGACTCCCACACAAGTAAGTAGCTAGCTAGCTGGTATTGCCAAAGCCAAAAACACTGCTGCATTCGAAAAGGCGAACCGCGCGGACCCGACTTCTTCCTTTTATGCTGAAACTAGGGCACCCTCTGGGTAATTCTACCTATCCGTTTGGACCACGTACCTAGATCAAGTCAATCATTTCAATCTAAGTTGTCCTCAGCTACGGCAAAAACAGAAGAAAGCAACAAGTTCTCCGTTTCCTGTTCCCAAAGGGTGTGAATGGAATCAATAATAATTATATATATATATATAAAGTTGACCTAAGCTGTATGCATTCGGTGCCCTCAAGTAGGTACGACTATGGATCATTCTATTCCTTTCCTTTAGGTAGTCCTAAAGCAAAATGTAATGGTAGAGGATGATGGAAACAAAGAATGAAGTCTGCACCTTTGACTACTGATGAACCGCCATTTCATTCTTTTCTTCTTTGTTCGGCTTTCACAAGCAAGATACCTTCAAGCAGGTGACAATCTATAGCCCAGGAGAGTACCATTGCTGACCTGATACAATTGGCCTTCCTCTTCAGATTTATTTAGAACTTCAAGCGTTCAAGGCAAGGTTGTGCAGTCTCTCGTACCTGCGAGAAAAGGGCTTATTTACTACTTTTTATCGATCAATGTTCCACCGGTCCCATCCAATGAGTGGTATGTGAGTATCATAGTATCATAAGAAAGTTCATTTGTACACCCGCTTATCTTTCTATAGAAACTTATCTCTAAATGATTTTTAGATAGGATGTTTATGGAATTACCCCTGCTACGTAGAATGGGATAGTGTCAACGTCCTTCATTATAGTACCGAAGATGCTCGTAGGCTGGTCGATGGAAAGGATGGCTTTTATTCAAAGAGATGGAGATCCTGGTTTAGCAGCGGTTGCCCGTCCTTGGGTTTATGTCGAGCTTTTCGTATTAAGCACTGGGAGCAGAGAAATCCTAGGGTTGCTTTGTCTTCCTCTTCTGTTCTTAAATATAACTGAAAAGCATCCTGTTTCTTTAGTTGCCTCAAAGCTCAGGATCTCCCCATGTTTCTTCTGGAGATGTGTCAGTGGCTTTGCAATGATGCCGAAATGGCGAACGAAGCGCCTGTAATAGCCGGCCAAACCTAAGAAGATGCGGACTTCTTTGACTGATTGCGGAGAAGACCAGTTGGCAATGTTCTTAATTTTGTGGGTTTCAGTGGCAACCCCATGCTGGCTGATACTATGGCCCAAATAGGATAACTGGCGTTGAGCGAAAGAGCACTTTGAGCGTTTGACTTACCATTGATCCCTTCTTAACAACTCAAGCACTGATTGCAAGTGGATTGTGTGATCTTCAAGAGAGGCACTGTAGACTAAAATGTCGTCAAATAACACCAGGGCGCATTTGCGCAGAAGGGGTTTGTTTGAGAGTGGCGTTCATGGCTCCCAAGAAGGTGGTTGGTGCTCCCGCGAGGCCGACGGACATGACCTTGTACTCGTAGTGCCCTTCTAGAGTCTGGAAGGCTGTTTTGAATTCATCGCCAACTGCCATACGAATCTGGTGATAACCAGCTCTGAGATCGGGTTTAGAAAACCATGAGGCACCAGACATCCAGGAGTTCTTCGACTATGGGCACTGGATACTTGCTGACGACAGTCATCGCATTTAGACAGCAATAATAAATACATAAACGCCAGGAGAAAAAAATATAAGATTTTTGGTCATAGAACCCCTGGTACCAATGTTTATAGAACTGTCCAGAATTGATAAAGAGAAGCAGCTTCGAAGTCATGGAGAACGAAAATAGGACCCTGGCTCGAGCCCATCTAGTGATTAAAGGTGAAGTGCTTCGGTACATTGGTGCAGGGGAATACGTACCTATGCCTTTTAACTACCTTGGGGAGAGCGGACTCGCTGATGACCCTCCTTGGGAAACAAATGAAGTGGGTGGATTGGAGTTCGTCTCCGCCAATTAGAGATACGGTGCTGACCCAAGCTGAGTGAGTGAAGGCTCCGGCTTGACCTACTAGTTGTTTGCTATCAATAAATAACTAGCTGACAATATGCTATGCTTACTCTCCGAGCACTAAAGCTATCGAGAAGTGATGCAACAAAGGTTGTTGAAGGTAAAAACCGTCAAACAGAGAAATCTTAATCGTCAGAACAACGCTGAACCTAACTTGTACAAGAGTTGGTAAGAAAGTGCAAACGTTCAGTAAGAAATTGCCATAGGGCGGCACAAACAGAAAGAAAGGCTTCTGCCAATCGGAATAGGAATGCGAAATCCCAATAAAAGGGTGTTCAGTCGAAGATAGGAGGATTCCTTTGATCCATACCGTCATCTGACGGACTTCCTGCTGACTTCATCAATTGCTCTTTATCGCTTAATAGAAGGGAAATTTCATGAGATAGATGTAAAAATCAATATCAATCGGGAAAAAGCTTAAATAGATACAATTCGTAATAGATACAATTCGTAAGGAAGAAGTGATCAAAAGTACGAGGTCGGCATAGGAGATATGATGTGTCGGAGGCAGAAGGCACGGAGAAGTCAAGATCTTCCAAGATAAACCCATTCCGATGCCTATAAAATCAGGTGCACCGCGTCTATACTACAAAAGTGTGATACGTTTCTTCGTATTTCTTCCGCCGACATCGCTTTCTTATTCCTAACACATTTGTTTAGCTAAGTTTGCTAACGAATCAGGGAGAATCAACAACGAACACCGCATTTTGAAAAGGAGACGTGATTTATTCCTACCGTCCTGAACACGTCTAGAAACAGCAACCTCGTACATAATACCATTTCGCATTACAGTATCCACTTTCAAGTCGGGGTGAAACTTACTAGGATGTTGGGTCATCAGAATACCATCGAATCGACTCATGTTATGAAAGTAAATAATTAGTGACTTTCTTTGTTTGCTTACAACAGAAAGTATTCCATTTATGAATGCTTGGAGTACACAATCACTTCGATCATAAAATGATTGGTGCGTATTTATGTATTCGTGGGAACTATAATGATTAATATAAATCTTTGATACTTTCTTGTCTGAATTGACAGTCATAAAGGCGGTTGCATAAGCGTGGTGGCGGGGAAGATTTTGGATTCTATTATCTCTGCGGGAACATAGTTCCGATCCAACAAGGGAATGGTTTCAATGTCACCTACAAGGAATACTGATGGTTTAGGAGGTTGCCCTTTATAATCAGGGTCTGCTTCCAGTTCCTTAAGGTATTTATCCATTTTTAGCTTATTCTTATTTGGAAGTTTGGTAATGTATGATGGGAATCTGGAATTATTTTTACATATAGGTTCTTCCGCATGATTTTCCATATCACTTTGTGAAAAAGAGAGATCTCATTAATGCTTCTCAAAATAGTTATAGCAATCCCTCGCCATCTGAGCCGGAACGAATCCCAGTCAAATCTCTAAATGCTTTTCGCATTCTTTTCCCTCGCATTCCCCTAATTCTTTTATTAATATGGGAATGGGAGCAAATGAGGAGGCATCGAGTCGAAGAAATGAATTGCTCTTTGGCTAGTGGAAATGGGGTTCTTGTCGTCAACGAAGTAACTGCTCTATTTGGAGAGTGGAGCCAGCCTCAAAGCCGCCTTGGTTCTATAGTAATCTCTCAGTGTTTGAGTTGACTAATCCGATGGTACTTGAAGAAGAGTGAAACGACGATATTTCCTTATAGGAGGAGAAAGGGATTCATGTTGCTTTTGGGTGGGTCCAATCAAGGTACGAAAAAACTATTTTCCCACGGCTCACTAATACGATCCTATCTTACCATTCTGCTATCCTTCTTCATCACGGGACAGAAGCATAATGTTGATCTATGGACGAAGCAAGGTATCAAAAAATTCATTATGACCTAGACCTAAACCAGGCTGATATTGAACAGAGGAGGAGTTCTTGTTACTACTTCTCGCTAGCACCAAAAGAAGTTTCGCCTGATTCGGACCTTTTGTGGTGGTCTGCCGAGGACAGCACCTAAAAACAACCCTTGTGCCATGGAATATTCCCTTTTACGATTGGAGAACCTGGCTTTGATGACATTCCTGAGGAAGGTATTTCCCCTACTAGGCTCGTTGCTTCGCTTATTAAAGATCAGAGAAGCGAATGCCTCTCGTAATTGATTGAAAAGTGCTCGCCTCTAGTTCCGGAAGATGCCTGCCATGTACCATCCATGGAGGAAGTAGTGGGTTATTGGAAGTATAGGATTATTTCTCAAGTGTCACCAAGGATACACCTTACTCGTCGCCTGAAAAGTCTGCAACATGATATGTTGCAGCCCGAAACGGGTCAGCACATGGAATATGCTGGATTTATAACACAGTAGAGCAATGAACAGATAAATGCTATCACTACATGCATATATGGCTGGTGCAGGCTCTATGGTTATATTGTTTTGCAAAAAGCCATTTTTTCCCTACAACAAAGGAATATATTTTATTTAACTATCATGGTGGTTGAAACATCATTGAGAAGGTTCCACCAACTCAATCCCAATTAAAGTAATCATTAACAACCCAACAAATTAATTTAGAGTGATGAGATCACATCAATAATTCAAGTACCAGATACTCAAGATGTCCATAACTGGGGACACGGCTAACCATGACTTGTTTATACACTCTGCAGAGGTTTGCGCACTTCTACCCACAAGACCCGATCTCCTCTATTTGATTTCTCGCACTACATGGTGTTTGAGAAACGGATGACCGAGACACAGTCTTTCAGAAGCATTAACTCTTTACTCTGGGTAGACAGATACACCTACTTTCCCTCTACATCTGCTAGCCTACCACTGAAAGAGGTCACGCAACATACTCAACTATGCCAGAGCCCATAAAGGCTTGTGGCTGCACACGGAAGTTTCTAGCATGAATAATCTTATGATCCCTTTGAGCCTGGGTGGCGGACCATAGGATGATCACTCGGGTACTCCGGGATATCCTGGGACAACACTGGATTCTCCAGGTGCCCACTAGGAATCCACTCAGATGTGTATTAAAGTTGCCACCTTAAGTTGAACCATTAATTAACAACTACCATCTGTCATGGATTCACTCAACCCCAATCCACGTCTATGAGCATAGCATGGCAATATAAGCATATCGCCGAAGTAACTCCCAGGGGTTTGATAATAAACAGGGCAATAGGTTCTACCTCATCATCTGCTTCTCAACACCCACATATTAAGAGATCCTACTCATGCAATATGTGAGGGTTGAAACTAATGCATAAAACTGGGTAATAAAGAGGTATGATCAATGTGTTACTTGCCTTGCTGACGATTCGCAAAACCTAGTGACTCGTAGTAGCACGCTTCGCACTCCGGGAATTCTATCGCAACAAACAATAGCATACATAAGCACTCAAACAAAGATGCACGGGTAAAACTCAAATAAGAAGACCGAACCAGAAAGTTCAACTGAAGAACTCCAGTTTGCAAAAAGAATGAAATCAAACGGAGCAACGAAACTCAAACTACGAAAGAAACAAGATATGTTTACTAATCTGGACTAAAGTCTAATTTTACAGTACGAAAATCTTGTTCGAGTTGGTTAAACAGAAAGATGACTTCGAGACGAAGATCGAGGCGCTTGTTTCACCTGATTTGGATAAACGAGCGAAAAGATATACTAGATCGAAAATTAGGGCACAAATCGCGATCGAAAATAATCGCGGAAAAACCCTGAAAAAGAAAAACTGACGAACAGGCTAAAGAACGAACGTTCGCTGTCTGCGACTAACTGACGAACAACATTCGTTGAAACGAACGTACGGACGACCGCCCCCTATTTTAGTAAACCGCAGAAAACCAAACAAAAACCGATCTAAATAAAAAACCGCTCATAGGGTTTTCTGAATAAAACCGACCGGTCAAACAGTCAACGGCGGCGGCTCGGCGAGATCCGGCGGCGGCGGCTCCGGCGACGGC